>NC_135535.1:70869912-71175821 GCF_045843805.1 Urocitellus parryii | reverse complement strand
ATGCCCATTAAGGAAAATGCGTCCTGCCACATTACATACAGCAGGCTGATCCGCTAGACCTGGGCCTGAACTTCTGTGACAGATTACAAATGTGTTTCTCTGTGGAGCAGTGAACCAGTTAAGAAATTTCTATATAGTAGACTTTTCATCCAAATGTGGTTTGACCATTATCTCTAGTTGTTCAAATATCTTAGCCTTTTCTCAACATGATATATAACCCTTTTACTCTTTCACTATGAAATATATTGAGGTGATACTAATTGCTTTGGTTATGCCTGGTTTCCTTTGGAAGTTCCAAAATGGTGCTCAACCCACTGTACTATGAACTCCCTGAAAGCCGGGCCATCACCTTTAGAGTAGTATCACCACCATTTGGCCAGTGTGTTGCAGTAAGAGCTTGCATACTTGTGCAGCAACTCAAATTGAACTGCGAATTGCATTAAGTTCATTTGCCATGGAAGATAAACACCATCAAGAATTCCAACTCAGTTAACATTTTCAGTTCTATTAAGGTTGGAAGCTTCATAGAAACAGTTGCATTTTATTCTGACAGTAAGTAAATAACTCCATGAGAAAACTATTAGCTTTTACCTTCAATCATTCTACTGCTTTTGGAAAATTATTGTGACAGTCTAGCCATAGCAGTAAGTTCTAGGTAGATGTGGAAAATGTTACAATCAGTAGAAGATATCTTAAACTTATTTTTTCCAATGTTCATGTTAATTTTTTCTACCATTTTGATTTATTTATTTCTAGAGAATTCTAGAGTTCTCCTGTAGCAGAAAGGTCTCATTACCAGAGAGGTCAGAGACCATTCAGGTAAATGGAACATCAGAAATAGTTACCACAAGATAGTTTGTAGAAGTACAAGTTTTCTGTTGCATTAATGACATCTTGCCTCAATGACTTTTGGAATCAGGGTGAAATGTTTGAGAAATTTAGGGACCTGAAATGATGTTAGAAATAACAAAACATATCTTCATAGCTTAAGACACAAACCGTATTTCTCATAATCCTGGCTTCCACAGTGATACTGCAGGGGCCATTGAGAGCCATAAAAGGCATGCGGACTATTCTGCCTCAATAGGAACACCTTCAATTTTATTGCAGATTCCTATAAAATAAATATCTCTCAGGATTTTATGGTGAAAAATATTTTGAACACCACAATTCTATAACAGTGCCAGAAATATAACAGGAAAACACACAGGAAGAAGAAGTATAAGGGTTCTTTAAAAATCAGGAAGAAGTATAAGGGTTCTGAAAAATCAAAGGGCAAACAGAATAGAAGCTTAGTAGCAATGTGCAGGAAAACACAGTTATGAGAACCAGGACTGTATTAAAAGAAATATGGAATTTGAAACACCGGAGGTGATGATTGGGCCCTAGTCTGAAGTGGTTATCCCTCCCTTTCTAGGATTTTGTTCTGAAAGATATAAATAAAATGGGAGCATTTGTTGGAGAAATTGTCCAAGATAGTGAGAAGTGGTAGAAAACTTGGGGGGAAAAAAAGGTCTCAAGGAAAATTTAAAAAGTTATTTTTAGTATTTTTTGGTGGTACTTGCTATTTAACGCAGTGCCTTTTGTGCATGATAAGCACACTGTCTACCACTGAACTATCCCTCCAGTCTCCAAAGACAATTTTCTTAAAATATGGAGCAGTTAATAGAAGGCTGAACTTAAGTATGTCTTAAGGACAAAGGCCTTAACCTTGGCAGGAGATAGAAATGAAGTAGTAGGAAATGAGAGACAGAGGAGAGAAACTCTCATGATAGGTAGAAGCCATTAACTTTTTTTAAAAAATGTGCTAAAATATACAGATCATAAAACTTATGTTTCAACCTTTTTGAACTACATAGTTCAGGGGCATTAAATACATCCACATTGTTTGGAGATTGACAGACTCTCTTTGACCAAACTGTAGTGCAGTGTCCTCTGAGCTCTCCTCCTGCCCAGGTCTTGTTGTCCAGCCTGGTCCTCAAGCCTGCCTTTTCCAGATGTACAAAAGTTCCACTCAGAGAGCATCTCTTCCTTGTATGTCTGGTCATCCTGGCTGGCTTTTAAGCAAGAATCCTGTCAAGATGGGTTTGCAAGAATGTCCCTACCCTGCTGTCCAGAACCCCCGCCCCCCAACGCCCTTTCTGCTTTGGCTAAACATTCCCAGCTGCCTCGACTCTATTGAAGTTGAGCCCAGTCTCTCTCCCCTGTCGTGACAGTCTTGACACCCATCACCAGAGTCCTCAATAAACTCTTCCTCACTATTTTAACAAGCATCAGAATAATTCATCTTTTTAAAGCCACTATAACCCCATCTTTGTCTATAGAGCAATAACTCATTCCCTGTTCACCCAGGACCTAGCAGCCAGCATTCTACTTTTTTTTTTAATCAATCTGACTACTGTGCATACCCTTGTAGAAGTGGAATTATATGGTATTTGTCTAGTTACAATGGGCTTATTTCATTTAACATAATGTTTTCAAGGTTCATTCACATTGTATCATGTATCAGAATTTTCTTCCTTGTTAAGGCAGAATATTCCATGGTCTCTGTCTATCACATTTTATTTATTCATTCATCTGGCCATGAACACAAGAAAAATGGATGGCTCCCATCTTCTTGTGGTTGTGATTGATGGTGTTATGAACATGGGTAAGGCAAATCTCTTCTGAAATTTCTGCTTTCGATTATTTTAGGTATATTCTCAGAAGCTGACTGCTGAATCATATGGACATTCTACTTTTAATTTCTTGAGAATCTATGAAACTACTTTTCATAGAGGCTGTACCATGTTATATTCCCCCCACCACACAAGGGTTCCAATTTACCCTCATGCTCCTCAATACTGTTCTTCTCTGGATTTTGTTTTTAATTTTCGTTTGTTTTAAAGGGGAGGAGGGTTTAGGTTCATTTGTTTTGGATGATAACCATCTTAATGGGTGTGAAGTAATGTCTGATTGTCGTTTGGATCTGCATGCCCTACTGATGAGTCATACATTTATTTTTCTTTACAACTATGAACTTTTCCTATAAGTTTAAAGAAAAATCTATATTTCTAGCTAAATTACTTGGAGCTGCACTTCCTAGGAGCTCCAAACCTCCTAAAATCCCACACTTCAAGATAGCTTTTTCCAATGAAAATACAACACAAACCACATATGTAATTTAAACTTTTCTAGCAGCCACATTTATTTTTTTTTATTTTTTTTATTGTTGGTTGTTCAAAACATTACATAGTTCTTGATATATCATATTTCACATTTTGATTCAAGTGGGTTATGAACTCCCATTTTACCCCGTATACAGCTTGCAGAATCACATCAGTTACACTTCCATTGATTTACATATTGATATACTCATGTCTGTTGTATTCTGCTGCCTTTCCTATCCTCTACTATCCCCCCTCCCCTCCCCTCCCCTCTTCTCTCTCTACCCCCACTACTGTAATTCATTCCTCCCCCTTGTATTATTTTTCCCTTTCCCCTCACTTCCTCTTGTATGTAATTTTGTATAACCCTGAGGGTCTCCTTCCATTTCCATGCAATTTCCCTTCTCTCTCCCTTTCCCTCCCACCTCTCATCCTTGTTTAATGTTGGTCTTCTTCTTGTGCTCTTCTTCCCTAGTCTGTTCTTAGTTACTCTCCTTATATCAAAGAAGACATTTGGCATTTGTTTTTTAGGGCTTGGCTAGCTTCGCTTAGCATAATCTGCTCTAATGCCATCGATTTCCCACCAAATTCTATGATTTTGTCATTTTTTAATGCAGAGTAATACTCCATTGTGTATAAATGCCACATTTTTTTTATCCATTCGTGTATTGAAGGGCATCTAGGTTGGTTCCACAGTCTTGCTATTGTGAATTGTGCTGCTATGAACATCGATGTAGCAGTGTCCCTGTAGCATGCTCTTTTTAGGTCTTTAGGGAATAGTCCGAGAAGGGGAATAGCTGGGTCAAATGGTGGTTCCATTCCCAGCTTTCCAAGAAATCTCCATACTGCTTTCCAAATTGGCTGCACCAATTTGCAGTCCCACCAACAATGTACAAGTGTACCCTTTTCCCCACATCCTCGCCAGCACTTATTGTTGTTTGACTTCATTATGGCTGCCAATCTTACTGGAGTGAGATGGTATCTTAGGGTGGTTTTGATTTGCATTTCTCTGACTGCTAGAGATGGTGAGCATTTTTTCATGTACTTGTTGATTGATTGTATGTCCTCCTCTGAGAAGTGTCTGTTCAAGTCCTTGGCCCATTTGTTGATTGGGTTATTTGTTATCTTATTGTCTAATTTTCTGAGTTCTTTATATACTCTGGATATTAGGGCTCTATCTGAAGTGTGTGGAGTAAAGATTTGTTCCCATGATGTAGGCTCCCTATTTACCTCTCTTATTGTTTCTTTTGCTGAGAAAAAACTTTTTAGTTTGAGTAAGTCCCATTTGTTGATTCTAGATGTTAACTCTTGTGCTATGGGTGTCCTATTGAGGAATTTGGAGCCCGACCCCACAGTATGTAGGTCGTAGCCAACTTTTTCTTCTATCAGACGCAGAGTCTCTGATTTGATATCAAGCTCCTTGATCCATTTTGAGTTAACTTTTGTGCATGGCGAGAGAAAGGGATTCAGTTTCATTTTGTTGCATACGGATTTCCAGTTTTCCCAGCACCATTTGTTGAAGATGCTATCCTTCCTCCATTGCATGCTTTTAGCCCCTTTATCAAATATAAGAAAGTTATAGTTTTGTGGGTTGGTTTCTGTGTCCTCTATTCTGTACCATTGGTCTGCCCGCCTGTTTTGGTACCAGTACCATGCTGTTTTTGTTACTATTGCTCTGTAGTATAGTTTGAAATCTGGAATCGCTATACCACCTGATTCACACTTCCTGCTTAGTATTGTTTTTGCTATTCTGGGTCTTTTATTCTTCCATATGAATTTCATGATTGCTTTCTCTATTTCTACAAGAAATGCCATTGGGATTTTGATTGGCATTGCATTAAACCTATAGAGAACTTTTGGTAATATCACCATTTTGATGATGTTAGTTCTCTAGCAGCCACATTTAAAAACACAAAAAGATGCACATGACACTAATTCTAACAATATGCTTTTTTTACCTCAATATGTCCAAAATACCATAATTTTAACATGCAATCAACATAAAAATTATTATTTCACACTTTTTCCTATTGTTATTAGCA
The DNA here is from genome assembly GCF_045843805.1 of Urocitellus parryii. Classification (NCBI taxonomy): domain Eukaryota; kingdom Metazoa; phylum Chordata; class Mammalia; order Rodentia; family Sciuridae; genus Urocitellus; species Urocitellus parryii. The sequence continues at coordinate 71,170,633 of NC_135535.1, read as the reverse complement.
GGCAATTTATATTTATAATGCAGGTCAGTTCTGATTACTCATGTTTATAGTGCTCAGTGGCCATATATGGACAGTGACTCATATATTGGGAAGATCTAAGATCTTCATTCTAATGAAATATTCATTAATGCTGTGAGAAATTATAAGCCAAAACCCAACCAATTATCAAATATGATTTGCAGAAATCCTTTGTTCAGAGGCAGATTGTGCACGGGTGAGCCATGCTGACATCTTACCACCTGCTCACGTTGACCTCAAATATGTTACATTACTGCAAGTCAATGGTATTTTTCATACTGTTTCTTTTTTAACTAACAATATTTCAACTAAATTCTAATTTGAGAAGCATTGTTCAGCTCCTCTGAGAACCTGAACACAGATGCGTGGACTTCCTGCTAACCAGTATATGAGATAGATACTCAAGTATTTGATTTAGAACCCAAATACAGGCTCTAATATTTCTTCTAGAGGGACACTTTGAGTCACATATGTGATTTATTCATATTCTTTGATGATTTAGGTATATTTTTAGTATCTACAGAATATAAGGTACTGTTACATAAATATAGCACCATGGATACCAAATCAGAAATCGTCACATAAGATATTTGATCTTGAGATTTTTTGTCAGCTTTAGCAACTGTGCTGTTTCTGGTGCGAGAGCCCTCAAGAGGCCAACTGTCACTGATGACCACTGATGTTATCCCATGTCAGTGCTCCTCTGGGTTGTTTTATTTGTTTCTTCTCTGTACAGCCTCCATGCCAAACAGTTAAAGAGCTTTTAAACAATTAAGAAGGAAACTTTTGTCAATTTAAGCTTCAGTGTTGACAGTTTGGATTGCAGGGAAATTGTTCATGAAATAATAATGCAGTGAAGTTGATTGAAATTTAATGAACAATATTGACGATCTTTCTAAGCTTCCAATAGAATCTAACAATTTTTTACCTTCTTGGTGTACTAGATTTTCCCCTTCCATAAAGGGAGTGGCAGCTACCTTGGGACTGAACCCACAACAACTACAATTTTTTCATCCCCACTGACTTCTCTCATAGTGCTCAGTGACACTTGCTAATCCATTGATGACAAAAATGTTCATTCTTGTTACCTTGAAACATGGGTTTTATCCATGCAGCCCAAAATTAAATTTGATCAAGAGAATAAAATCTGTTCAGTAATTATGTGTGAGTCCCTACCAAGCACCAAATTTGTGCTATGAGTGTCTCACTTATTAAACAATTTATCAGATAAATCAGGCACATTTAGGTGGAAAAGTCACTTTTTTGTTACATGTGTGTAAACTGAGGCCCAGAGAAGACATGTCCTGATTGCCCTACTTGCCAGCTCTGGCACCCCAACTATGTTATGTAACTTCTCTGGACTTTAGTTTTCATTATCAATGAAATGGGAACAATAAGATAAAGAGGTTCTGTAATAAATAAGTTATGCAATGTGTTATTTTAATACCTTTCCTTCTTTGCTTTGAAGAATTGTTATAAGTTTGTGCAGAGCAATTCTTACTAGCAGGTGAAAAGAGATCTTGCTTAGAATGATAAAACCAGTCTTTCATTGGATTATGCCAGATTGCTTTGTATCAATCAAATATCTAGGCCAAATGAAAAAAAAAACTGAGTTGGCTTATATAAAGCTACCTTTGAATTTTTTATAATAATATGACCACTGATAAAATTGTTGTAGGTCTCTGTCATTATCTAAGTAAATGTTATTCCCTGGCATACTTAAAGTTTACATTCTCAAGCATAGCATGAATCATTCTATGAATGATTTAGGCAGAATCAGCTCCCAGATTTATAAAAACAAAACTACACAAATTACACACACACACACACACACACACACAAACACACACACACTCAAATTCTTGACTGGAAACAAAATATCCTCATTGAATATATTTCCATAAGAGGTAATATCCCCGGTGTGTGTGTGTGTGCACATGGGCACATTTGTACACAGTTTTAGCTAACACTAAAGGAATAAAAATCTGTAATTTTAAAATAATTTTACTTTAAATTTTTATGTAAAACCTATGCCTATTCCATTATAAATGCTACCAAGAGATTTAAAAACATCTTTGTACATTTTCAGTTTCTTATCACATTATATATTTTATTACAATTTGATAAGAAGCAAAAGCTTCCTGGAGCATGTTTCTTAACATTTCAAACTGATATTTTTGTGTTGTTAAAATTTCCCAGACAATTGGCACATCTTTCACCAATTTGGGACTACATTGATCTTAACTGGAAGTATCTTTTGTCAACTTCTCCCAAGGGTCTTGCTTCAGAATGCATGGGGCAAGTGTCACTTAATTGGTAAGAAAATTTTAAATGCCAACAACATGCCTAGCAATGGGCATAAAATGTGGTAGATAAAAATAGAACCATCTTTTAGGACCTTCTGATCTAGTGTCAGAAGCAGATACTAATCAATGAATCACAGAAATAAATACTAGGCACAAGCTGTGTTGATTTCTATTATAGAAAAGTATGGGGAAATATGAGGACAATGAAAAGGAAGGAACTGTCACATCCTGATTGGAGAAAAACTCTGAGTAATCAGCCAAGCGAAGAGGTTAAGGAGAAATGACGTGGGCTTTGGAGGAACATAGCTTGAGTTTCAAGCTGACTGCTGTATCTTGAAATAAGATGCTTGACCTCTCTGAAATATCTGTTCTTCTCATTTGTAGAGGTCTTTTTGTATTTAACTCATTAGAAATTTTGAAGAATGGAAAACATACTTTTGAGTGGCCAGCATATAATGTGCATCTAATACTTACTAGTGTCTTGCTTCTTATTGCTCTTTGATGATAGACTTTGTTTTTAGTGCTTAATAAAGTTGTAGTCTTCTTAAGCATTATTCCATATTCTATACAGGTCAAAGACTTTCAATACAATTATAATATAAAATTATAGGTAATTATAATATAAAATCATATCTTCTGTGGAAATACAATTTAGGGTGCTTTATTTCAACTGCAGTATTTGGTAATGTAATTAAGAAATGAATTCATAGACTTTAGGAAAATAGCATGCATCATGCATATCATTAGCTTGACTGAGTAAAGCCACATGACTTAGTGGAAAAGCAACTGAAGAAAGAGTTAGGGGCTCATGATTGTCACTGAGGGGATTGGAAAGGCCCAGTACAGATCTGGGCCTCAGTGAATCCTGAGCCCCTTTTAGCTCAGTTGGAGAAGCTGAAGGATGAGGTTGTACCCAAATCACCTGGGTGATCCTTATTTTTTTCTGAGATTCTTATCTTAAGGGTCACCGTTGAGAAACCTGCCATGAATCCTATGGTTTGGGTTTGTGTCACTCCCCTGGGTTTCCCTGAGGAAGAACCTTGCAATTCTTCCCTGAACATCTGCTCAGGACTGACTCCAACCCACTGTGCTCTCCATGAGGCATGGCATGGTGCTCATTTTGCTCCACAGCACAGTGCCTGACATTTAAAAGACATTGTTGAATGAGTATCTGGTGCATAATCTAAGAGGAAAAAAATCACCAGTTATATAGTCAACCCTATAGAAATCTTCTGAAAAAGTATAAAGAGTGGCCTTTCACCACAAGGAGGTAGAGTTTAAAGAGGAGAGCCAGACTAAAACACAAATAGCAACAAAAACCATCAGGCAACATAAGGGAGGCATCTAAAAATGAGGTCTACTCTTCATAGATTCTCCAGAGGCTCCAGGGATAAATAATTTGGGGTTTTGAGGACTGTAAGAAAATTCACAGAAGAGAAAAACGGAACAGACATGGCCCAGTGGGAGCATTATTAGGGGGATTTGGAACAGTGCAGAGACAGGTCTTAGGAGATCAGTAGAGTGGATAGTGGTTGACACAGGGAACCAACAGTGGCTATGTAGCTTGAAGGCAGGTTGTGGAAGTGCTTAAGCCCAGAGGAGTGTCCACTCCATGGGGTCAAAACTGTGGAGCCATTGGTGGCTTTGAGCACAAACCTGACATGTTCAGAATAGGGGCTCTGGGTGTTTAGAACAGATTTTAGTAAATCTCCCAAGTCTAAATGAACTAAGGCTCAGAACAAAATCTTTTTAAAATAATTTTTTATATATTTTTTTAATTTAAATTGTATTTTAAAGTTTATTACTCACCCTCATTTCCTTTATCATGGCAATTGAACAGGTGGACTAGTATATGTGTTTGTTTCACAAAGGAAGAAGTACATACTTGGAGAGGTTAAATGGTGTATTTAAGGTCATCGTGTTAATTATTGGCAAAGTCTGGATTTGAAGAAAAAATCCTGAATTTTAAATTTCTTATCATTGAAATTAAAATTTATCTAACAATAGTAAAAATATAGTTCAGATTTTAATGCATATTGTCTAAAAACTTCATTCTATAATCTTGGCAAAAACCTGTACAAATTTTAATTCAAGTTTTATTTTTTAATTAGAGGTTTAAAATGTGTGTGTTTGTAAGCCTGCACAACAGCATTGAAGAGAATTAGGCAGATTTCACTGGATTAAATGAATTTATATTGCTCAAATATCATCATGCTCAAATAGTAGTATGTGTTAGTTTATGTATCAGTAGTCAGAAACTATTTTCTTTTTACCAATAAAACTATATTCACTGCAGTCTAAAGGGGTAAAGTTTTAAGTATTAGAAATAAAACAAGAAATTGGGATTTATTTCAAAAACTTTTTTCTGTAGAAGAGACATAATATGTATTCCAAAAGCAGATCAAATTTAGGACATGGCAAGCAACACATTTAACTTTTAATTTCTTGAGTACTTGATTTAGACTCTGGCTACATGATAATACATCAGATCATTCATTGCTGGAAACTTTGAGGAGAGCCTGTATTTAAAAGGATAGATTCTAGAGCCAGATTTGCTGGGGTACAAATCTTGGTCCCTGCATTTGCTATGTGATATTATGAAAATCTCAGCATTTATAAGTCTTATTGTCATTATCTATAAAATAAGGATAAAAATTCAGTAAATTTTTATCTGTAATTATTTTTTTTTAAATAGGGAATGAACAAAGAAATGAGCTGATGGTAAGCCATAAAACGTTCTCATGCCAGCAAAACCACAGTTATGCATCCATCGCCTACATAGAAGCGTGCGTGCCTGTATTTCCTATCTGCCATGAACTACTAATTTGTATTCTAGAACATGTTGAGTCCATTCAATTTTGTAACCCTTCACCATGGAAGTGTCAATCTTAGATATTCAGGAAAATGGAAAGCAAGCTTTTATGACATTTTACTGATTTTTAGTGATCTGTGATGATTAATGAAGCTTTATGGGAAACCAGAAACAAATAATTTCTGGATTCCTGGTTTTATGTTTTAGAACAATCCATTAGGCCTTGGAAAAATGCCTGAAGGTTGCATTTTATAGGCAATTTTAGAAACTATAGCTTTTTTTTCCTAAAATAAGCTATATATGTAAAATATGGTATCAATCATAGTGTAAGAACATTGCAAATGATTAAATCTAGTATTTCTTTCTTGTCCTTCTTTTCCTCTCATGCTCTTTTCTACATCTGTTACACAATTATTATTTCAAAATGATTTGAGTAAACCATCAACTGGACCCTCTCTCCTGGATATAGCAGTTCCTAAGAATATGTAATAATACAGTTGATGCTGCCGACTGGGTAGCATTATGAAGTCAAACATATAAATGAATATTTTAAAATGTTATCTGAAGCTCAGTGCCTTCAATATCTTCTATTCCTTTCTGTTATATTTAAAATTCCTTTACATTTGTGGAAGTTTCTAGAAAGCCTTAGTCCATTCTTGCTGCTGATAAAATAACTGAAACTGGATAATTGGTAAGAATAGAAGTTTATTTCTCAGTTCAAACTCTGGATAGGTCACATGAGATGCTGGCAGTTTCAGAGTCTGGTGAGGCTGCCCCTCTGTATTTCCAAGATGATACCTTGTTGCCATATCCTCCACAGGGGACTGAGACTGTGTCCACTCATGGCAGAAATTATGGACAAGCAACTTGCACCAATCCATTGATGAAGGCTCTACTCTCGTGATTTAATTACCTCCTAAAGTCTCTAGCTCTTAATATTGTCACACCAATAATGAAATTTCAGCAAATGAATTTTCAGGGACACGTTCAGACCATAGCAGTGCTTGGTGGCATTAGTAGGGTAAGAATGTAGCTGAACTCTTAAGAGGGGAGAAGGAGATCCATAAAGATGAAAAGGTGATTCTGCTGCCAGGGAATCCTGCCCTTCATCTTTCAGGGACATTCTTGGCTAGAGACTGAGAACCTGACTGCAGATTCCCAAAGGACTACATCATTCATTCATGTAAAAAAGAAAAATAACGAATTTGCCTCCTGATTGAGATGAGGAAGACCAGTCTTGCAAGAAATCCTTGAGTTAGTGCTACAACATGCAGGCCATTCAAACACACATTTTCACATCAAAATGCATCTCATAGTCATACAGGGGATGCATTCAATACATTATTCCACTTCTTTTTTGTCATAAAATGATTGTTAAAATTGTTGTTCATGACACTTTTCTTCCCAAGAATGGTTGAGATTTGATTGACTCCATAACTGTCGCCTCATTGCGTGTGTGTGTGTGAGTGTCTGTGTGTTTCTCAAGGTATCTTGGCATTAAATGAATTAAAGATTGGACAAAAATGTATAAATCAGATGCTGTCGAAGAAAAGTGTAGCCTAACATTGTTTCTTCCTTTTACGAACCAAAGAACAAAAGGAACTTCAGTGAATGATTAAGAACCACTGACCTAGGATGAGAAATGCTGACTGAATATTTAAACTAGAAGGAAAAGCACTATTGATTTCCATTTCTAGGGATATTAAGGCTTCCCATTGGAACAGGAGTTTTCAGAATCTTGTTTTTAACATGTTTTTATAAGAATTATTTTTTCTTTTTTTTTTCTTTTTTTTCTTTTTTTTTTATTGGTCATTCATAACATTACATAGTTCTTAATACATCATATTACACGGTTTGATTCACGTGGATTATGAACTCCCCCTTTTACCCCGTATACAAATTGCTGTATCACATCAGTTTCCCTTCCATTGATTGACATATTGCCTTTCTAGTGTCTGATGTATTCTGATGTCTGTCCTATTCTCTACTATCCCCCCTCCCCTCCCCTCCCCTCCCCTCCCCTTTTCTCTCTCTACCCCTTCTACTGTAAATCATTTCTTCCATTTGTATTATCTTGTCTTACCCCTCCTTTCCTCTTATATGACATTTTGTATATCCCTGAGGATCGCCTTCCATTTCCATGCAATTTCCCTTCTCACTCCCTTTCCCTCCCACCTCTCATCCCTGTTTAATGTAAATCTTCTTCTCAAGCTCTTCGTCCCTACCCTGTCCTTGTTTACTCCCCTTATATCAAAGGAGTCATTTGGTATTTGTTTTTTAAAGATTGACTAGCTTCACTTAGCATAATCTGCTCTAATGCCATCCATTTCCCTCCAAATTCTATGATTTTGTCATTTTTTAATGCAGAATAATACTCCATAGTATATAAATGCCACGTTTTTTTTATCCATTCATCTATTGAAGGGCATCTAGGCTGGTTCCACAGTCTTGCTATCGTGAATTGAGCTGCTATGAACATCGATGTAGCAGTGTCCCTGTAGCATGCTCTTGTTAGGGCTTTAGGGAATAGACCGAGAAGGGGAATAGCTGGGTCGAATGGTGGTTCCATTCCCAGCTTTCCGAGAAATCTCCATACTGCTTTCCAAATTGGCTGCACCAATTTGCAGTCCCACCAGCAATGAACAAGAGTGCCCTTTTCCCCGCATCCTCTCCAGCACTTATTGTTGTTTGACTTCCTAATGGCTGCCAGTCTTACTGGAGTGAGATGGTATCTTAGGGTAGTTTTGATTTGCATTTCTCTGACTGCTAGCGATGGTGAGCATTTTTTCATATACGTGTTGATTGATTGTATGTCCTCCTCTGAGAAGTGTCTGTTCAGGTCCTTGGCCCATAGCGCTAGAGTTAACAAATAGAATCAACAAATGGGACTTACTCAAAGAATTATTTTTTAAATAACATAATGGAATTGTGTTTAAAAAGAAATTGTGATCCTTTAGGCAATTGATTATTTGTGAAATTTAACACAATGGCCTGATTTAAAATTAAAATAAATAAATGTGGGATAAGTGTAAATATAATTCAGCATGTTTGAAACTAATAAAAATCATAACTTAAAAATGCCACTTAATAAATTTATGTCAATTTATAAAGTGACTTCTAAAGGTCTTACATCAGACTTTTATTTTCACTCCTATTCTTGTAGCCATTTTTTAAAGTAAAAAAGAATTTTATTCTGATCAAATTTACAGATAAAACAAAGGTCAAATATATAGATAATATACTGGATTATAAAACTCTAGGACAAATCTGTGTCCTGTCCTTTAAACACACATGCACATGTGCCCACATGCATACATAAAAGGATCATGGAAAATAGGCTTAAAAGTAACATGTAAAACATTTTTTAAAGTTATCAACTTTCATTAGAAATTCGAAATCACCAAGGAAGAAAATGCCCCATAAAATTAGCAACTATAAGGGTAAACATCCATAGATTTGGAATAAATTAAAGAAATAATTTTGGTAATATTTTAAAATCATTACACACATGTATTTATATACACACATGCAAACATTTTCAAAAATTCAGCATCATCTAAGTCGCAAAATATTAGAATTCTCAGTTTGTTTTCTTTAAAGTTGGAAGCAAGATAATGATGTCCTATCAGAGTTTGTTGCAAAAACAGAAAACACTAGAGCTAGTTTAAGTAGAAAAGGCCATATGGCAGAATTGATTATGAAATGGTTGGATGAGTTGGTACAGCAAGACGTGGGCTTAGCTTCCAGGTAGATCAGAGTTTCTAAGTATGTCTCCCAGAATATTGTACCTATAATTGATCAGCCAAGAAAGTTGGTGCTTATACTGTCATTCTGCAGCAGGGAAATGTGGTGAGTGCTGCCCAGCACTTGCCTCCACGGCTACAATGTCACTAGTAAGATCTACGTAGCAAAATGAATACCCTGCCCACTGCCTCTCAACACCTATAAAACCAGGAATTGCCACTGGTGTTTCCCCAAAATTTCTATGACCCAAATTCTACTTTGTAGATCACCAGACCAGAAGTTCAGCTCAATTTTTCTTAAGTCTACAATCCAAATCTCATGAGGAGACTTCTGCTTGGTGTAAACTATATTATTGGTAAAATCCAAAGTCCAACGAATCTGAAAAAATGTAGTCTTTAGTTGTCCAGGCTCTTGCAAGCGATCCTTTGAAAAGAAAAATGAAATGGTTATAATTGCAATATCTACAACAGCTGTCCTTTAATTAGACCTAAATCAAACATTGCTCTGAAACTAGTCATCAGTGGAATAGATGCAGAATTTTCATGTTTGCAGCTAACATGGTCCTATACTCAGAAAACCAAGAGAACCAACACAAATACTATGAGAAACATTTAGATTTCAGAAAGATCGTGGTTATAACATTGATATATACAAATAGCTTTTCTTTAATCAGAAACTAATTATAAAATGCAATGAAAGGAGTTATCCCTTTATATCAATAAAAAAGAGTATTCTAGCTGGCGTAAAATTAGAAAAGAAAGATGTAAGTGTTGTGTGAAGAAGTCCCTAAAAAATTCTGTTAAGGCATTTAATAAAAAGCATAGCTTATTGAAATGAAAGAGTCAATATTATCAGTCTTCTAATGTTACTAAAATTAATCATATATAATTAATAAATATGATGCTTATATAGGTGTATTATTTTCTCAATTTTACTGGTACACAATCAATGTATATACTGTACATATAGAACCTATATTAATGTATCCAAATGAAGACTTTTTGAACCTGATAATTTTACATTTAAATGAAAACTACATGTACAAAGTTAACAATGAATAGTCTGAGAGACACTGTCAGATATTAAAATATTTCATGAAGACAAAAACTAAAATCACTTTGCCTTAAGAAGAAATAGTAGCTCAATGAATTAGGGTAGAGAATTGGAGTGTATCCTAAATAGATTAGAAATAATTTAATGTAAAATGAAGGTGGCATAGCGCATCTCTAGGGAAAAGGTAAACTTAATAAATGGTGAGATACGTGGCTAGGTATTTGGGAAAAAAATAAAGTAGGATCACAACCTAATTCTTCATACCAAAGGAATAAATATGACACAAATGAAGCAAATGTGTGAAAGTAAAAGGTGAGTAAAGAATATGAAGAGAATATTGATAAACATAAATGGTTAATAAGCTTCTCAAAGTAGGCACAACTTTAGTTATAATGTAAAGAAAATCAACAAAAAATATACCACATTGTGGGCTGGAGTTGTAGCGCGGTGGTAGAGTGCTTGCTTAGCATGTGTGAGGCACTGGGTTCAATTCTTAGCACCGCATATAAGTAAGTTTTAAAAAGGTCCATTGACAACTAAAATATATATTTGTTTTTTTCAAAAAGATATAACACTGTACCTATTGAATCTAAAAGCCAAAGGAGTACATTTATAAACACTGTGATTTGAAGTGTTTTCTCTAATGCTTTGGAAAGATTATTAGCTAGCATTGCCATGACTCAGTTTGAACTAACATCTGGAAGTCTGCCTGCTCTCTTTTTCAGCCAGATCAAGAATCTTTTCCCTTAAAAATATACCAGGCTTGGGACGAAATAGCTCAGAAACCCATGACCAAACCTTCTAATTCCTTAGCTGTGTGCATCAAGAATTCACGCTTTGAAAGGGTACCCAGTAGTTGCCTTTGGAAGAGGATAGGGCTGGAGGCTGTGGAGGAGGAAAAAGAATTGATTTTGTATTGTAGGAATCTAGATGCCTCTGGGCATGTTTGAATTTCTGGCCGTGTGAAACTTTTCATAACTTAAAAGAAATGTAGCTTCTGGAACAGAGTTGATGCTGATCTTGTTCTGTTCTGAGGTGGTCAACCTGGCCTGAGATGGAACCAGAGGTCTGTAAAGCAGCCAGAACATTCCAGGGGAAGCACAGCCATGGCATGAGGGAATTTGCAGTCAGCAGATGATAAAGGCTACAAGTGCCTGTAAGGGTACATACCTGGATCAGGAGTAACTGGGGTAGGAAATACAGCAGTGTTCTTGGAAAAGAGTCTGGAAGAGGCAGTAGACATAGTGGCTGTGGTCTCAAAGGATCTGGCTGCATCAGGGAAGTGATAAAGTAAGCAATGTTGGATCAATAATGGAGGAGAACACTAAGCAGGCAGGCCATAAGGGAGGGGCCAGTTCTCTCATACGGGAGCTGTTCAAAACTAAGCCAATTGTCAGGTTGAATAAGAAAAATGAAAAGAATAGAGATCAAACTCTGAGATTCTTAGAGAGTATCCTAATTCTTACTTGTACTCACTATTAGTAGGAGTTCCCAGATACTTTAAAAAACAAAAAAGGGATAGATTTATATAATAAAACAACCTTCAAGTATGTTGTGAATTCAGTCACCTAGTTCCTCAATCACTATTCTATTGTACCAGCTATTTAAAGCCAAGCCACAGCACATTGCTTGTGTCTAAAGGTCATAGGACCACCTTTATTATCTTTTTGACTTGATTTTTCTCCCTGCTTTTTTCTAAAGGTTAGCCAGCTTTACATCTCAGCTTTTCAGGAAAATCTTAGGGACTTGACCCTCTTCTCAGCCAGCTTCCAGCTCGTAGGTTCCAAGAATCTGTGCACAGACAGCAAGAGTAGGTGTGGGCTTGGGGCAGAGATGATGGAGGAACTTGGGTCTATAATCTTTTCTTCCTCATAGATCTCAAAGCTCTGAAAGTAAATGGTTAATACCCCTGGGAAGATTTCTGGCCTCTGTTCCAAACAATTACTGAACTAATCTAAATAACACAAACATAGACCATTTATCAAGATCAGCCTGCAAAGATTTGCATATCTGTGCAAAGTGTTCCCAGTACCAAGGGTGAACTGAGAATAAGAAAGCAGAAATGAGTGCTGATTAGCCAAAAAAAAAAAATTTTTTTTCTTTAAAGACATTAAATATCTAACAATGAGTTGAGTTTGTAAGTTGAGTTTTATTAGTAAGAGACAAAAAGACACTTTTTTCCTTTTGTAATAACTCAAGAAACAGACCACCTTTCAAATTTAGATTGAAGCATTTGACTTCAAGGTATTTTAATATTCTCCTTGACAAATAAGAAGCACCTGAAAGAGACTTAGCCTGGGGAAAGTGGTGACAGAATATTTACAACCCAGGGACCAAATTCAATACTCTGTTTCAGGCTGTATTTCCTATAGAAATAAGCAGATTCTCTAAAAGTTACTGGCTGTCCACTGATTACCCCTGATGGGACTTTTCTCCAGTTCACCACACTCACCTGGAAATTTTACAGCAAAAGTTAAAATCAAATAAGCCAGTCACTAAAAGATGAGAACCATAAGACTCCATGTGTTAGCCTTCTGTCACTATGACAAAATACCAGAGAGAATCCAATTGTAAGGAGGAAATCTGTTACTTTTCAGAGGTGTCAGAGTGTGATCACTTGACCTTATTGTTTTGGGCCTGTGGTGGCCTCCTACATCCCAGCAGGAACATGTGGCAGATTGAGACCTGTTTACCTCTTAGAGGCTAAGATGCAAAAAGAGAGGTGGGGTCCCAATACTCTCTTCAAGATATGACTCACTGTCCTAATTTCTTCCAACGACAGTCCACCTCCTGAACATGCAACCACTTCCTAGTAGCACCAAGCTAAGGCCCAAGTCTTTATTTAACACATGGGCTTTTAGTGGGTATTCAAGATCCAATTTATGAGGTACCTAGAGTCTTCAATTCAGAGAGACAGAAAGTAGAATGTTGGTTGCCAGAGGCTGGAGAATGGCCAAATAGGGGAGTTGTTTAGTATGAAGAGTTTCAGTTTGAGGAGATAAAAAATTTCTGAAGATGGATGATAAAGAGGTTGACCAAAACATAAATGCACATAACACTATTGAAATGTACTCTTAAAAGTGGTTACAATGGTAAGTTTTATGTTATGCCTATTTTACCATGATTTAAAATAAAGTTAAAATCAATAAATTATATTAATAAAAGGTAATTTTACAGTGACTAGAGTTCAGAGTTTCAGTTTTACATGCTCAGTTCCATAATCTCCCGTGCAATAATACTTTGGGTCAGAGGAGCTCGGTGATAGGCTGTTTCTCCTGGAGTCTGTTTGGCTGGCACTGACACAGACTATGAGGTTGGGGCTGTGCCTAACCTTATGGCAGGGAGCTGGAAACCTGGGCAAGGCCAGCTGGGTATGAGTAGCTCTTATTGTTGTTGGCCTAGCTTGTCTAGTGCTGGGCACACACAAAGGATAAGGAGAAAATAAAAATTGGTTTTCTGCTAACATTGAGAGGTAAGTAGGGATAAACAGGCCTAAATTAAAAACCACAATTACAACATCAGGAAAATATAGGAAACTTATTAGTACTGTCTGAGAGCTGGAAGGTTTTAGGAGAAGCAAATGTCTGCTGCTTCACATAGTTTTGATAATGGAGCCATCCCATGGTTTTTACCTCTTCTCCTCAGAGGAGAGCCAAATAGAAGTAAAGGAAACAGGCCCCCTGGGCGAACTCCATTGACATGTTACTACTTCCCACACTCAGACGGATCCTGTACTTGGTTGAGTATTCAGCTCTTGCCTTCTTGAAATGTTTGAGACCTTTTAAACAAGGGCCCCTACATTTCAATGGACCCTTCAATTGTGTGCCCAGTGTTGGCACTGATAACATCAAACTACTGCCCAAGTTAAACTCTCAGGGCAATGCAAGGAGGCAGATTCAAGGAGGGACTTACTGTAAGAGGGCCTGTTGTGTAGCAGAGTTCTCTGAGCTAGGTGTCTGGAGAGAATTTTATTACCTCTGGATTTCTGTTCATTTCACCAGTCCCCATTTCTTCCATGCATGTTCCACTCAGTTGCTTTACACATGGAATAATGGAAAGAGCGGCACCACAATTTCAGTCTGACCCAAACTCAGTTTGTGAAATTATCACAGGAGATGTGAGACCTTGAGTAGGTGACCTTACCTCTCTGAGATGAATTTACAGTTTCTCATTTTATCAAACAAATGAAACACACATGCATATGTTACTGTGAATCGTGTATTAGGTAAACTATGTCACCTGCAGAGCACAAAATAGATACCAAAATGATTCATGCCTGTGTTTCATATAATCAGTGGTGTAATTATTACTCAATGTGAAGGACTAAAAATGTAACACATAGACTGGTACAAACATCTGTAAGGATTAAGGTGAATAAAACACTAATTGATGCTACTCAATTACCCTGTCAACATATCACCTTGTTTTCTGATTGTCATTATTGTTTTGTATGTACAGATGTGTTAATGCTACATTTTAAAATTGAAAATACATATCTGAATAGTGAGTGCTGGTGCTGTTAGAATCTCTTTTATGGTTCTGTAAATAAATTTACAGTTAGGGACAGTGTAATCCCTTATTTTCTACTATGGTTGTTTATTTCACTTCTATAGAAACATAATATTCTAGCTCCACATAAGATCTTACAGATCATTTAATAATATTTTCCCTTTTAATAAATGAAGCAATTTAGATCTGTGAAACTATGTCTTTTAAAATATTGGATTATTTTCGGCTAAACTGCTACCAGTTCAATAATAATACAATCTTGTTATTTATCTAATTTGGTTACCTTAAAATGAGCTAACCTAAATCATTTCAATCTAAGTCTTAGCTGGGGGGAAAAAAGGCTTCTCTTATTTGATTTTTCTTGTTCTCCTTTTATTATGCTCTTGAATTGATTATTTTGAACAAAATGTTTGGTAGTACCTGTAATTTTAAAATGGCATGTTGTGCAAGTAATGGTGTATATCATTGCAATATTCCACAACAATGGATCTGAGTGAATCTACCTGCATAACCCTCTGCTCCTGAATAATGATGCCTATTCTATATCATTCATTTACAAAACAGATACATGTGGTCATCTTTCATTGTGCTGCAGTCTGCACTGTGTGGTGGTCTATAATCTCCTCCTCAAAAATACCCAGGCAACATGAAGCACACAAAGTGCACAACGGAGTCTCTCATTCTTGCTCTTGCTCTCACTCTGTTTCCTTTTCCCTGTAGGAAAACCACTCAGGGAGTCTATTTGTCTTGCAGACTCTTGCACACACTGTGAAGTAGCAGTGGTCCCAGGCAGCAGGACATGCTTTATTCCTTGTTTCCCAGACGGTGTCACTTCAGCATACATTGCTGCGTTGTTCCTCATTGTGTCCAATGCAGCTTGACCAATTCCCTTCAGAACACAATTTGAATCAGCAGAGTGATTTCAGAGCTGAGTGCCTACTCTGTAGTTGACAATCTGTGTGTATTTTAACTGATGAGTTTTCCAACATAGGGGGAAAGATGCCACAGGCCAAATATAAGGAAAATCTTCAGCTCACTGAAGTGGTATAATAGTTGTTCCTTTGCAAATGGTTGTATTAAGCAAGCATGTCATTGAAAATAATGCCCCTCTGAGGGTTGCCATGGTGGAGGACATTGTTTTTCTGGGCCAATGAATTAGCTTTAGTCACTTTTTTTTCCTAATAAGGATATTGATTTGTCATTTATTTAGACCAGTGAATATGATTTATTGGCAAATATTCATCATAATTTTATTCCGTCTGTCTAAACACACATGCGTGCGCAAGCACACGCACACACACACACACACACACACACAGAGAAAGAGAGCATACAGTAATTAAAAGAAACCTTTTCCCCATTGTTTAATCTTCCAATTAAATCAATCCTACCTATTCTGTAACCTTTTATTCATGGCAAATAAGTCTTCTAGATTAAAAGTTTGGAATTTTGCCCATAGGTTACAGATTCTGGAAGGAACTTCAAAAACCCTGAATTTTAAACCTCGTCTCATGTTACAAAGATGTAGAAATAAATTTGAGCTCTAGAAAATTCCCAGCCTCTGATAGAATCATGAAAGTCTCAGTTGTGTCCCAAGAATACTCCAGGGTTAAGTAACTTGAGTTTGAAGTAATCACAGAGGACAAAGGTGTTGGTACTGCTGAATGATTCCTATCTTTCAACATTATCTCAGTTTCAATAGAAACTTCTACACTTTATAAACCCCAAGTCCTCCCTATATGAGCAGAGGAAATCTCTGGAGAGACAATCATCAAAATCATGAATAAGTTTTCTTACACCTGGCACAGTTTCCAAGAGAATTTAAGGTGGTAACAATCTCAGGTAAGATGTTCCTTTCTTCTTGGAAACTTTGTGTTTTTCTGAATAATAGGAGTGAATTTCTTACAAGAGTAATTCCCCAGTCAAGGATGGTATTTTCTTAAAACTCAGAGAAATAAACACCACTAACAATAACAAAAACAACAACTACTACTACTATTGCTACTCTTCCTCTTCCTCCTCAATAGGAACAATAGGCTTTTTTCTTCACTCAGTTCTTAGAGCTGTGTTTCAAATCTGGCTCTATATCATAATTTCAGGATTTACAAAAAAATACTCCTGATTCTCATTGTAAAGCGATCCAAGTGACAGAGCCCAACTGAGCAAGAAGTGAGAACCATGGATTTAGAGGGCTTTGTTTTTGTTAAATTAAAGGCTGTATCAGAAGGAAGTAGTGAGCAGCATAGTAATAGAAACTACTTTATTCAGTGTTCATTCAAAGTCCTATTTGGACATGGCCATGAAAGAGCATAAGATGTGGGCATAGATTATTTTTCACTTTGAAAAGATGTAAAAACTGTGATCACAGAGATCATCTTAAAGAGGAACATTGTTTGACATCAGGACATCACAGAAAATAACCAAGGTTGACTTTAAAATGGAGCACAAACAGTAGTTCTTAGTCCTTTGTAGGTGAAG
Organism: Urocitellus parryii; assembly: GCF_045843805.1. Taxonomy (NCBI): domain Eukaryota; kingdom Metazoa; phylum Chordata; class Mammalia; order Rodentia; family Sciuridae; genus Urocitellus; species Urocitellus parryii. The sequence continues at coordinate 71,153,713 of NC_135535.1, read as the reverse complement.
GTCTTAATTAACATAGTCTCAGAAACTTACATGTAAGCCAACTTGGGTGGGAAAAGTGTGCATTTATATCACTTGAATTTTTTCATGATTTTTCTTTGGAAAGTTAATGATACAATAAGTTATATTTAAAAGAATAAAGGGAGAAATTTTGTCAAGTTGTAGTGTTTGCATTTGGACTAAGCAATGGAGCATTGATTCATGTGGAGAAGATTGTATGGATAAAACTCTAGAACAGATAGAAACTAGAGGGAAAACGTTGAGGTCATCTGCATGGTCCTCTTTTCCCACCAAGTTTATCTCATCCGTAAACAGAGTCACTTTTGTGAGAGAGATGCTTCCTCTATACCTTAGCCTGTAGCTGCAGGTTTAACATCCTAGTCAGGGAGATAATTAAAACAAACTTCTTCAGTTGGAAGTCTTTCCCAGTCCCAAGGAGTACTAAAACTATTAATATCAATAAAGAATGAAATTTTGACAAAGATCCACTGGTATTAGAGTTCAGAGAAATTGCATCTTTACCCCCCTTGAAGTACTGCAGACTGGTATCAATGAAGCTTTTCCTTATGGTTTTCAAAGGCTTGAATTATAAAGTATGATGAAGAGTGTATCTTCCAACTTTTGAAAATGTGTGTTTAATTTTTCATGTGTCTAATTGCTAATAAACTCACTTAGCTCATTCTCCAGGGCCTCTATTATACAAACTATTTCCTATTATTTAAACAAATAGTAAGTTGAATTCTTCTTTATCCCCACCCATTCAGTAAAATATGAATGAGGGAGTTATTTTAACAGCTATAAAACTTGAATCAAGTTGTGGGTGCTTAGCAGAATTCATAATGGAGGAAATTAGTCTTGTGCTGTGAGTGTTAGTTTAAGCAGTGCAGGCTGCTCCTGTCTGAGTGCTTGTCCTCCATTATTAATGTCAACCTGGCTGTTGACATTCTTGTCAGATCCCCTTCAGAGTGCTGAAGTCTTTGTCTCTTCATGTGAGAATACTTTCCAGAACCTGCATTTTATGCTCCTACAGAAGTGCCAAGCACTCTTTTGGAAGCAGTATTCTTCTCACCAGGAGAGCTTAATCTGTCAGCTTTTTCTAATTTGGAAAATTGCAGCTGTCTCATGGAACAGATATTCATTCACCCTCTCCCTCACTCATCCACTCTTTTGACAATATCTTTGTAAATTGGTATATTTGTTGCATTCCTGATGCTGTACCACAGGCTAAGAATGTAAAAGATGAATAAGACATAGTCCTTGACTTCAGGGTACATAATCACAGCTGAGAAACTTGCCACATGCAAAGTCACCTAATACCCGCCATCCTTGGAAGGGCCTGGTCAACTCAGTTTCAAAAATGTCAATTTGAGGAAATGAAATAGGGATGGTTATTTAGAGCAGTGAAATCCTGAAAAGTGATTTCTGAAAACCAAACTGCTTTGAAGAAGAAGATCCTGTTCCCCACCTAGCATTGTCATGGGTAGATATATAGCCATGGCATAAAGAAAAGCTAAAATTGCATTTCCCAGCAATCACCCTCAGTTACAGCCTTTTCTGTGTTGGGGTCAAATAGAAGGCTGGTAAATGAATTTATCTTCCTTTCCTTTTTATTCACTTTTCTTGCCCTTCCCCTTTTGTTTCTTCATTAAGACAGAAACATACACACAGTATCTAAAAGTTATAAAAGGAGCTTTTCACTGAAAAGTAAGTGAAATGCCTTTAAATTGGGAAATAATTTTTAGTAGTATTAAGCTGTAAAGAGAATTAGTCAAAGGAGGAAATTTTATGTCTTTTCAATTCTTTTAAAAATTTTATGCAGAACCATAATTACTGGAGAAAGCATGTAGTCAGAATTAATCTGATCAGCATCTTCACAATATATAAATTTTTATTAGCATTAAAAATAATAAAGTCAGCAGACCCAAAGTAAATGGATAGGCAGTGCTATTTTTTTATTATTATTTCCCAAGCCTGAGGTAACTAAACTTTCATGCATGATGTTGTAAAAATTAAATGATGCACAGTAATTTGAAATATGAGTTTTCCTTCTACAAGTTGGCATTTTTAGCTCTGTATTTTGTTTGGAAATCTATCCATCTTCTGATGGTTATTGCTTTATACTTCATCAAACTTCTATTTGGATTTAATAGTAATGTGGTTTTTTTTTTTAGTTTCTCAAAATAGAAATCCAAAGTATGTTTATTTCTGTTTGATTTGACACTTTCTTTCCATTGGCTATCTAGAGGCTATATAAACACTGTTCTGATTATTCTCCTTGAAATATGTGGTTTTACATACGATCAGCCAATTTGTATTTCACTGAAGTTAGATATGATCAGATATACCTGCACAGTGCTGGAGGATTGGCCTTCCAAGAGTCCATTTGCCTGATAAATTGAGACATCTTTGAGAAATAATCCATCTTATGGGAATAGAGAGTTGAAATAGAGGCGCTTGATGTAAATTCAAGTCTTTAAGAGTAGAAAGAAACACACCATGAATGTTATATGGTTCATTCTTCCATCCACAGCATATACTTGATTCCTAGGGAGAGTGTGTGGTTGATAAAAAAAGTTACAGAAAATTTGCAAAGACTAAAGCATTCTGTTCTGTAGCCTATATGGTACCAGAAGAAGAGAACATAGAGCAGAATTACTCAGTGCAGCAGGAGACTAGACCCCCCATTACCTGCCCTGGAGAAGAAATAGGACAGGAAACCTCTTTGGCAGTGTTAGCTGGAGGCAAAATCAGCACTGAAGGGAGAGGGTGCCACAAAGGTCAGTGGTAACTCACTGGCTATTTGTCATCTTCCAGCAGGTTCACAGGCCTTGTCTTCTGTGGTAGGTTTCTGTTGTGAGTCAGAAGAAGAAAAAAATAGGAAACAGACTGGATGTCTGTGCAATTGTGAGGACCATTGGTAATTTCCCAGGAACTGTGTTTGGAGGGGGCAATTAAAAAATAATAATAATAATAAGAGATCTTAAAAAGCCTTAAGTTAAAAGGGCTGGGGATGTTTTTCAGTGGTAGAGCACTTGCGTAGCATGTGCAAGGTGCTGTGTTCGATTCTCAGCACCACATTAAAATGAAGGTATTAAAAAAAAGAAAAACCTTAAGTTACTTTTCCTCTGGAAGGTGTATTGGGGAAGAGGGAATACTCTGATGTGATAAGGAAAGAATGACAAATTACATGATTACATAAAAAACAGGAAATGAGAAGAAACCAACAATATTAACTCAAACACACGCATAAAGGAGCTCCTTCATCCATTTCCATTTATTTTATTGTCTTTTGAATGAGTTCATGGCATCAACAGCATCTCTGGAAGAAATGACAGAATTCACAAAATAAAGGATATCATAGTAAATCTCAGTAGGTATGCAACTGAGTTCATCCAAACTATTTTTTTCTACATATTTTAAACTAGGTTTTCTCCCCCCCCCCACCCCTAGTTTATTTCCATTTCTGACTTCTATCCCTAGCTGGAGATCCACATTCCCAGCTCTCTTCTGGACATCTTCAGCTGAATATCCTTTAGAAACCTCATACTTAACAAATCAAAACTCATTCTTTTACCCTAACGTTCTCCCCCAAATTGTTCTGTCCCCTGCATTTTGTTGTTGGTGGTAATGCCAGCAGCCATCCAATCTTCCAAGTAAGGAAAATAGTTTCACCTGTGCTTCTTCTAATGCTGTGTTTCCCATATCCAGCATGTTGACAGCAGTGCCATTATTTTCTCAAATTTCACTCTCATTTTCTTACTATGGGACTGTTGGTCATCATCATGTGTTTCCTAGGCTTTTGCAATAGTTTCATAGTACAATACTTTCCTTGCTCCTTGCTCCAGCAGAACAGAACTTTTCTTGTTCAAAATGTACAGCAGAACATTCTAGGTTTCAGACTTTTTTTTTCTTTTTTTAAGAATTTAGCTCTGTTCCATCATTATAAGTGCTCAGAAAAATGTCTGACTACTTTTGAGCCACTAAGTAGGTTGTTTGTGTATTAGGTAGTGGTTGGCTGTACTGCATTAGCTCAAAAATTGTGTTATTCTTCATTAATTCACAATCCCTTGAATTAAGGAAGGGATTAATTTTGATTTTTCAGTAGTCAGTAATATCTGCTTTTTAACCCTAGCTTTGTAGGTTTATTTACCATAAATAGAAGCAGAAAAGAGAGAGGAAGACAGAGAATCAAGTAAAAATAAGTGACATGTTATGATTTTTTTAAAGATTTCATATTAAAATTAAAGTATTCTGTTTTTAAATCAAGAAGAAATGTGGATTTGCATTTTAGTACCAATAGATGCAGGGAAAAAGAAGCAGCAACTGCATCCAATTCCTGAGAGCTTGGTATTAACGGACCCTGCCCAGCCTATACTTGGAGCTAGTCCAACCCTGTCTGCTTGTGCTAAATTGTAGCTCTAATATCTCTGTGGGTTTTATAATAACATAAATAATTATAATGCATTGTTTTTTATATAGCACCTTTCTCTAAGGAGCACAAAGTGCTGTGTGGACATTATCTCATTAAATCCACAGCACTCTGGGGACATAAAGGAAGGCAGGTGATATTATATCCCCTTTGAACCCTGAGCTGAAAAGGAATTGCTCCAACCAAAAGTAAATAAAAGCAAGATTGAATAAAAGCAAGATTTATAGGAGGATATAAGGTTAGAGGTTAAGGAAAGATATTGACTGTTAGAATTAAAGAAAGATTTAAAGCCAAAAAGAAAAAAAGAAAAAAAAATTGCTTTGAAAATGGGAATATGTCTAGAATATGCATAAATATCTAGAATGTACATAGTAATATATGGGTACACAAAATTAAAATAATATTAACATGCTTTAGAAATTCATAAAACATGATCAATTTAAAACAAACTATAATTTTACTGTAATGACAAAACCAATTTGATATATTATCTTGCTGTCTTTTGTTAGTTTTTGTTTTATTTTCACTGTGCATCTGCAAATAGCCACTTAAAATTATAGCTTATATTTAACTTTGCATTATGTAGTTTCACTTAACAATATATGGTAAAGCTTACATAATTTTAATTCTGAGTAGCTGTATAATTTCCCATGGAATGATATACTATATTCAGTTTCACTTTTATCTATCAAAAGTTTCTTTCCACTTGTTCACCTAACAAATAACAATAGATTGAAAGCCATTTTCTCTGCAGAGTTTTCTAGAAGTAGAATCAGCAGATTAATATGGACTATTAAAAGATGACTGCAGAAACATGCTCCCAAATTAGCATGTTATAGAAAAAAACAAATAGTAAGAAAATATCTAAAGACGATGTTTACAAATTAGCAAGGCAGCTAATTTAAAAGTGAAAATGTTAATAATTTTTTGTCTCTGTGTGAAAAGTCATTTGGTTTTATTTCTCATCACATCTTCATTTATTTCAATTACTTTAATAGTGTGGAGCCAGATAACAGAGAATGTTGAATCACATAGAAAACATGAGTGTGTACATGATGTAAAAAAAAAATAGGTTTACTCAGACAGACTAAGTAATTTTTCTGCCCTTCTAATTTAAATTTATGTGGCCAAATGTTTATGAAAATAATTAGAAAAGTGTGTATGTGTATACCTGAAGTCCCATTTCAAGAAGGTAAATAACATTGCAAATTTTTCTAATTATAGAGGCACTGGGGAAAAGGATATGCATATAACTATTGTCAATGAGGGTTTGTTCCATGGTTATCTGATTTATGCCATAGTCATTTACCAAAGTAATTACCTCAAGGATGAGAAATATTGACTTTGGTTAAGATAAACATTAAAAAAATATATTGATGATGTGATGTAAATACTGACCAAGGAAACTGCCAGGCCAATGTTACTCCAGTGGCAATCAATCTGAATGACAACAAGAATATGAAGTCAATACAAGCTTAATTCTGAGTAAGGAATGCAGAATGAATCATGGATTCATAGTTTTGAAGTTTTAATCACTTTTCTTGATAGTATTCTGTTGATTTAAATTCAAATGCCCATTGTTAACTGTTTTATGGTTGGCTGCAATGTGCAGACTGATGCAGGGTAATCTGAGACACCAAAATCATTTCTATTTTCTTACAGAAAATTTTCAAACCATTCCTGATAACATTACTTTAGTAATGGCATTCAAATGTTGTGCACGGAACATTGTGGCAGTTCTGTACATTGCATTTTCTGTTTTACTGTATCATCAAATAAGCGGTGTCTATCTTTGGGTGAAAAAAGACTTAATTTTAAATATTATAAGAAAAGAAGGTCTGTGAAGAGATGATTTTTTAGATGACCTAATGTTAGGTAAACCACAGATATTCACTGGAAAAAGGTCCATTTGGTCTGTGTTTTAAACTAACAACACAAATTATAAAAAAGATGATCCATTTATATGGCAATGTTCTATACCTGAAGCATGGGATGATCTACATGATCTTAGCAGCCTGTGGTCACTATGAAAATGGAAGGTTGACAATGGCTGGGTAATTCACTCATTCTCTTGAAGTTTGAATAAGGTATATGCTTTCTCCATTAGCTCCATAACCCCAACTTTGATAATTCTGTATCATCCTATAATAATGGTATAGAAACAAATTATAGTAATAAGTACTGTTTAACTTGTTTGCCTCTTCCACTGCAGGGTGAGCTTTCAGTATTTTAGTATTCAGAAATACCAAAGTCTATTCCCATTATTATTTGATTAATGTTCAAATCCCTATTAGATTATAAGCTTCAAGAAACCAGGATGTTCATGGATTTTTGTTCATCAAACTCCCAAAATTAGAGGATATAATTCCTCTAATTAGGATCTAAGAGAGCTCATGACATATAGTAGATAACTGAGCACTTGCTTTACTAAGTATTCTCCACTTTATATACATCTGGGTCATTTTTGGCCTCAGTTCTCAGATCAGACATCATCACTACTTAGCCACTTCCTCAAATGCCCTCCTTGTTGTTTCTCTATCAATCCCTAGTTTATTTTATTTGTAACTCATTTCATTTATTTGACTCTTCACCAGTTCTTTTACCTGTTGTTCCCACTAGGAACTCTGTTTGGGTTCCTGTTGCATCCACAGCACACCTTATAGAATCTGGTGCCATTTGCTGCAGAGGCTCCATCCTCATAGAGATCTTTCTAACCCTAGCTAAAGTAGATTATGCCCAACTGTTATCCTGGTTTATTTTCTCTGTAGGGTAAATAATTTCCTGAAATTATTCTGTTTATGTGTTTATACTACATTCAAACTATAAGTCCCAGGAAGGCAGAATCTAGAAATCATATCTGCCTGGTTCATTGCTATATTGTCAATGCTTAGAAGAGAGACTGAAACAGTTATTGAGTGTGCAGACATTTAGCAAATATAAGACAGTGACACAAATTAGAGCCAGGATAAACTAAGTAACTCACTTCATCAATGTAATATATAAAACACTTGTATAGAACTAGACATGCCTACGTTGGCTTCTACTCTTCTACTTATTAGCAAAATTACCTTCTCTGAAAATCAGTGTCCATTATTGAAAAATGGAAAAAATAAAACCTCTCCTACAGAACTGTTTTAAAGAATAATTAGGGAAATGTATGTGAAGAACTATTCTGGGGCAGAAACTGTTTTTTATAGGAGCTCCTTGAATGGTAGCTGTTGTTAAAACAGTACATCAATTATATGGCCCAGCTGGAGGTGTGACAAGCAGAATACTTAATAATATTAGAAAAGGCGAGTCTGTTTCCTTTCATTTAAATAACTTTAGAAGCTATCTTTTTATTTTAGATCAGAGAATGAGTAACCTATTGATCAGACTCTTTAATTATTGGCAAGACCATGCTAAATCATGGACAATTGACTTGAAAAAGAAAACCAGAAAAAAAATGTTAATTACGAAGATAATATTTGTTCTTTTACACAGACTGCAGTTGATGCTAAGACAGCACAATTGAAGGACTCTTTCACTGAATCTGAGTTAATTTGCATACTTTGCAGGTGCTTCCATTAAAACAACAAATCATTCTTCCTATGTATTGTTCCCAAAGATGAGATGTGAAGAAGTCCCCATTTCTGGCTAATGCTAATTGAAAGGCAGATGATACATGATTAGTTAAGGGATTTGATTCATCTTTGTAGCTGTTGAAGTACATTTATCATTAAAGATAAATAGAGTATTAAAATTCCAGGACTCTCTAAGTTGGGAATTAATGGTAGGGACCAGTTGGCAAATCATAGGGAACATGGAACTTTTTTCAGAGAACTAATTTCTCAATATACTCTGTCACCTGAACAGTCTCATAATTATGTTGATTTGCCAACTTCTCTTCTAGTGAGAGGCAATGAATCACACACACCTGGGTTTATATATAAAAAAACCATATTAATTGATTTATGTATATAATGTTGCAGATATCCATAAAGCAAAGCCTATGGCAACTGGCAAATGTGATAATTTCACATTTACCAATGGCTCACCAAGTACAATCTGATGCTTGAAGGCAAAATTTTATGTTTTATATTTAGTTTTCATTATTACTACCATATAGCTTTTCTGTGCATTAAAAGTCAATTTTCAGAACCATAGGCATACCATTTTTATGAGCAAAAAATTTATGAGATATTATCCTGAGGTGGCATGAAATTATTTTCTCATCATTTTTACCTCCTTTCCAAAGCCCACTGTTACTTTGTTTCCACATATACTAAGAATATTGTCTGTAATATTTCTAAGTATGACATATTTCATTAGATTTCTGATATACTACAGAGATACAATGTAAAACTTTGACCTCTTAGTAACATTACACTTGTACTTTTTAATATTGATCATACTGATAATTCTGTTTAAAATCAAATATAAAGAACACTGAATAAAAGGATTAGTAATTTTATATTTATGAACACTATGCCATCTCTCCATCATAATTATGAGAAAAAGAACTAATCTTTGAAATGTGAGGATCATCATAAAATAATAAATTAAACACTGCATTGACATACAGAAAAGGAAGACTTCAAATAAAAGTTTGTTAGGTTGCTATAAAATGTGTGTATATTTACACATAGAGATCTTTTCATGTGTTTCTGCTTTGCCTCATGTCATGGGCATAATATGAAACTTTAACCACTTAATGATATGTGCAGCCACAATATGTTAGTAGCATAAATCTTACCATTATGTAAGTTCCAAAGAAACATGAAAGATGTGTCTTTTTAGCAAGTTACAAGGTTTGATAACTATCACTGATGGACCCTAAATCATCCCCAAGTCTATTCTCTGCCATCAGAGTGCCTGAGCATGATGAAAAAAATCCTCATCTGAGAAAACCAAAGAGTAAATACTTTTGGGAGATAATATTCATTGTTTTAAATATTATAAATTTAGAGCTTAATCTATGCATTGGCACTGAAAATTATAAGAGGTCTATAAATCATCTACAGTTAAATGTGCACCTCAACCTGAATATTTTGCAAACTTTGTTAATGTCTTGCATGATAAAAGTAGATTCATTGCCACTTCTTAATTTTGCAATGAAAGCTAGACAGGATAACTTCCTAATGTGCTCCGAGAAGCAAAATATTCCAAAGAAAACATCATTTCAAGGTGAGCTGCAACATACCACTTTCATTACAGATACAATTTATCATCAAAAAGAAATACATATTAGCATGGCAGTTGGCTTTTAGGCAGGTAAATAACTGCACCATTAATAGCTCAGTAGTAGAATGCTTGCCTGGCACATGTGAGGCACTAGGTTTAATCTGTAGCACCACATAAATATATTTTTTAAAAAGAAATAAATATATTTTTTAAAAAGGAAAAGTCATGAGAAAATTTGATGTGGCAAGCAAAAACGTCTTTGTAGTTAGACTGCCCTGTGACCAAACCTTTTTGGCACCAATTGTGCAGCATTGGGCAAACTACTTGACTGCTCTCTGAGCCTCAATTTACTCCCATACAAAATGAGAAAAAAAATCTGTCATATATATTTACATGTGGCTTACAGTAGATTAAGTATTTCAAATGGATGGCACAGAGCAGATTTATAATAAATATTTGTTTGCTTAGTCTGATATGAATATGAAAATATATCCAATCTCATAAATAGGACTTTTGTGAAGATTTCTCCATAATATAAATGGGGATAAAATGGAATATATCATGGGTTACTGATTTAATTTCATCTTGTCTCTTTCCTACTAGTAATCTGTTAGGTTCCATGGTGGGGGGGGCAATTCCTGTAATCACCATTGTATAAAACTGTAAAGTAAGAACATAATTTATTTTTTCACTTATTAATACCATTTTATACATTTTGAGAATATATGCTTTGCATCTAGTAAGCATTTAATAACTGTTGATTTAGTTCACTAATAATGTGATACCATTCATTGGGGAAATTGAATATGTCCTTGGGAATTTCTTTGAGAAATGTAGACCTCATATTGACTGTATAAGGGCTTTATGAAGTCTACAGGCCAAGCTCACTGTGGCCACATCAGACTTTCCTGAATGGATTGTGTCAGTATGAAGATATGCCATTGCTGGCATGCATGGAAGATTCTTTACCCCAGCTTGTAGTTCTGTTTTCCAAAAGGACTCAGGGTGATGGAATATCCCTCCCATAGGTGTTGAACAAGGAAAGCAATGCATGTTAGACTTTTGTTGGCCATTGACCTCTGGACTAACAATAGTTTCAGAAAATTTTTCAATTCACTGAGGATATAATTCAGAAACAACAAAAATATATTTTATTCTTTCCATCCCTCTAACCTGTACCAATATATCTTATTTCCTAGTCTTTGGTTTCTTACTTGAGGGTGGATAATTTTTCTCTAGAGCTCAAAGGATGAACACTCTTGACCTAAAATTCATTGAAGACAGACAAGGAAAATCTGACAGTTCAAATTCATTGCTCTAAAGGTTTTACTTTCTGTTACATGTTATCATTGAGTGGTCCAGGGGGTCAGAAGCAGGGGGCTCTGAGGTTGTTCCAGAGCCTGAGTCTTTACAAAGAAAGATGAAAATAGAAGGAAACCACACTGGGTACAGAGAAGTGAGGACCCAGCCTCTTGTTTCTAAAAGCCTGCTGTATTCAATAGATAGGGGCTCTTTGGCTTTTTTAGAAAAATTGCCATTTTGGATCACAGATAATGATGGTCAGAATGTTTAACTACTGGCCAAAGCAGTAGTGACTGGTAGTCAGTACTGAATAGACACTGTCCACTAGAAATGGACAACAGCTGTAAACAACCAGTATGTCCATACTTGTGCAAATCAGTTTTAACACTGGTAATTGCAAAACTACTGAAAAAATAAAAAGAAAATTACAGGTCTCAGACTTCCCTAGTCTATAATAACTCACTCTATTTTATACTAAGAAAATCATTTGAAACTAACATAATCATGGTCTCTCCTGAATTACTGTCTATTTACACTATTCTCTCTTACAGCAGAGATCCTAAAAGTTCTATATGTATTACCTCTACTATTTTACATATTTTTCATTTTTAATATTCATTATTTTCTTTAAATTAATTTTTAAGTGATTACATAAAAATGTGAAAATTGTACATAGTAGTGAGGTCCCATGTAACATTTCAATGCATGTACACATTGCGTGATCATATAAGTCATAAAAGTTTGAGATCATGAACATGTCTCAAACATTTATTACTTATTTTTAACAAAAACATTCCAAATATTTTTCTAGCTTTCTGAGATACATAACAGTTATACAGATGTACAGACATAGTACAGTATTTTCTATAGTCACCCTGTGGTGTAACCGCACACCAGAACTTCTTGTTCCTAACTGTAGCTTAATACCAGTCAATCATACTTTGCCCTTCCCTCCTTCCCCTCCATCCTCCCCAGCCTCTGGCAACTACCACTCTCTCACCTTGTATGCGATTAATGCTTTTAGATCCACATATAAGTGAGATCATGTGGTACTTTCTTTCTATGCCAGGCTCATTTCACTTATCTCCAGTTCCATCCAAGTTGTCACAAATGACAGGATTTCATTCTTTTTTATGGATGAATAGTGTCCCATTGTGTTTATGCAGCACAGTCTCTTCATCTGTTCATCAGCTGAGAACACTTGTGTTTTTCCCATTTCTTGGCTGTTGTGACTAGTGCTGCGATAAATAAGAGAGTGCAGAAACCTGTTTGACATACTGCTTGAATTTCCTTTGGATATATACCTAGGAGAGGGTCACTGGATCATATAGTGGTTCTATTTATAGTTTCTTGAGGAACCTCAAGATGGTTTTTCATAGTAGATATACTAATTTGCCTTCTCCCCAACAGTGTGCAAGAGTTTCTTTGTCTTCACATCCTCACCAACACTTATCATCTTCTCTTTTTGATAATTGGCCCATCCTTACTGGAATAAGGTGATATTTCATTTTGGTTTTAACCTACATTTTTCTGAAAACTAGTGATGAACTTTTTTTCTATATCTGTTGACCATTTATGCATCAACTTTTGAGAAATATCCATTTAGGTCTATTGCCCATTTTTTATTGAGTTACTTGCTTTTTTGCTATTGAGTTTTTCGAGTTCCTTATAAACTCTGAATATTAACCCCTTGTTAGATGAACAGTTTACATACTTTTACTTAAACATGAGTCATCTCTTCACTCTGATGATCATTTATTTTGCTAAACACAAGCTATTGAGTTTGATATAATTCCCTTTGTCTATATTCACTTTTGTTTCCTGTGTTTTTAAGGTATCTTTTAAAAAGAAAAAAATCCTTTCCCATTCCAATATCCAGAAATGTTTTTGCTAGGTTTTCCTCTAGTAGTTTCATGGTTTGGGGTCTTATGTCAGTCTTTAATCCATTTTAAGTTGATTTTCATAACTGGTGAGAGATAAGGCTCCAGTGTCATCTTGTGACTGTTTCTACACAATTTCCCCAGCACCCTCTATTAAAAGGCTGTCCTTTCTCCAGTTGACTATACATCTCATTTCATTTCCTTTTGAGTCAACTCCAGTTGTGTTTTTGTCCTTCACTTGTCCTTCACTGGAGCACAGAGGTGTTGTCAAGAACAACAACCCTCATACTGCCAAATCTGATGGCTAATATTCAGTCGTATTCTTCTTCAAACCTTCAGCTACATTTGACATAGTTATCACTCCTTCTTGCTTGAAACATTTTTTTTTTTAATCCTGGCTTCTAGGACATGACTGTTCTTTTCAGGTTACTTTGCTGGTTCCTTTTAAAGATTCTAAATGCTGAAGTGTCTTAGTATTAGGCTTCTGGACCTCTACTTTTGGCTTTGTATACTCCCTTTCTATGTAATTTTATCCAATTCTGTGACCTTATATCAATAGACACACTGGTGACTCCACATCTGTGTTTCTAGGCTCAGCCTCTTCACTAAGCTTCTCAACTGCCTACATGATATTTCAACTTGGATGTTGGGTTAGTACCTTTTCTGCTGCTGTAATAGAATGCCATAGACTTGGTAATTTATAAGCAATAGAAGTTCATTTGACTCATTGTTTTAGTCAGCTTTTTTTTTTTTTTTTTTGCTTCTGTGGCAAAAAAAAAAAAAACTAACAAGAACAGTTTTAGAGGAGGAAAAGTTTATTTGAGGGCTCACAGTTTCAGAGGTCTCATTCCAGAGACAGCTGATTCCATTCCTCATGGCTCAAAGTGATGCAGAACATCATGGCAGAAGAGAGTGCCAAAGGGAAACAGCTCACATGAGGATCAGGAGGCAGAGAGACTCCACTCACCAGATACAACATATATACCTCAAAGGCACACCCCTCAATGACCCACTTCCTCCAGCCACACACAGCCCACCTTCTCTAGTTACACACTACCCACCTTCAGTTGCCACTCAGATAATCTGTCAGGGGATTAATTCACTGATTGGGTTAAGGCTTCCATAACTCAATCATTTTTCCTCTACACTTTGCTGCATTGTCTCACACATGAGCTTTTGGGGGACACCTCACATCCAAACCATAACACTCATGGTTCTAGAAAGTTTAAGACCATGGCACCAGCATCTGGGTCATTTTACATAGTCTTCATTGTGCTACATCATAACATCACAAAAGGGCAAGCAGGCACATAATAATGACATTACTCCATTGATCACTTTTTTATAGGCCCCATCTCTTAATACTGTCACAATGACAATTAAATCTCAGCATGAGATTTGGAGGAGAGATTCAAACTATGACAAATATCTATTAAGTTTTCCATATCAGCGTATTCTGAATAGCTCTCTGAATTTCTTACCTACTTTCCCATTTTCTGAAAGTGGATTCGTCCCCCCAATCTTCTCCTTGCCAATAAATGCTATTGCCATTTACCAGCTGCTCCAACCAGTTGTAATAACTTCAAAATGCATCTTGACCTGACCATCTGGTTGCCCATGTTTTATCCACATCACTTCACACCTGAACTTCTGCAGCAGTCTCCTGGGTGGACTTTATTCCTCCCACCACTCTCCACATCACCCACATTCCCATAACCACTCTGGTCTTCCTGCTTCTTGAACACAAAAAGGTCCCATCCTTCATACTTTAGGGCCTTTGTGCTTGCTTTCCCTTCTAGTTGATATTATCCTCCTCCAGAGTTTTACAGGGCTTTCTCTTCATATGAACCAGTACTCGGTAGAAAGATTGCCTTTAGATACACTTACTTTTGACCAATTCAAGTCGCACCCATGACATCTCACTATTTTTCATCCCTTTCCCTCCTCACTTCAGAACACTTATCATTGTTTGACAACATATTATATCCTCATTTGCTAAAAGACTAGTCTGTGTTCCCAACTAGAATATATGCTCCATTAGAAAATCCTGAAAAAATAATAGAAATGAAACCACTATAAAGAACTTCAAAGGCTGTTTTTTTCTACCACCCATCTGACATTAAGATCAACTTCATACTCTTTCCATTGTTTGTGAGGTGAGCATTTATATATTGAATCACATTTTCCCACTGATATCCATTATCATTATTTTTTCATGGAGAAAAATGACCTCAATATTACATAAAGAATTTATGAAGGACAATAATATCTACTCTTTTGACAGTATGCATTAATTTTCCTAAGTAGCCCATAGAAGAAATTAGTCATTCAGACAATTGAATGTGACCATTGCTGGCAGCATATGTAAAGCCAGAATAGACACTAGAGCAGTGGCATTTTGTACCAAATATGCAAATACAATAAAGCAGAGAATAAGAAGGAAATATATGTTATTATGCTGTAGCCCGTGTCTGAAAAAGAACACAAAAATGTGTTGTTTAATAACTTTCTTTAACTAGATTTCATTCTTTCCTTATAAGAGGAATTCTTTTTTGAGTAAAATACATGTCACTTTATTATATAGTTAACATTTGTTCTTCTTAAAAAGTACTAAGTAGATCACTTGGAAGACTATGTAAAATGACCCAGTGCTGAGCATTTCTTCAGACTTTGCACTAAATTTAGTTATCAGCCACTCTTCATAGCCAAAGGCTTCCTCCCTCCCCATTTCATGGGAGTCTTTAAGATGTTGAACACTCTTGCCTTCTGTACTGGTGAACTGTGGTGCCCTAGTAAGGGGTATTGATTTTCCATTATTCCTGGATGCCACATGATGCATTTCCATTAGTTGTAAACACTTATAAGACTGACTTTTATTTTGTCCTTCATCACATCAGTCTGTAAGGACAGGACATCTGTACATGAGGCTCAGTGCATTTCATTAAACACGTATCCATTTTGGCGCTCAAAGGAATGATGCTTTCAGATGTCTAGATGTAATGGAACTTCTTTTTAAAAACCCACTGTTACCTTGCCACAGCCTTTAGGCAAGTTTTCTAAAAAGTAATAGACTATATTTAGTTTTCAGACCTGCTCTGGGGTTGACATGTTTTTTTATATAGGCACTAGACTAATATTTATATCTCACTGGTAAATGTCTTCAAAATTAGCCAGAATTTATATTGTCTTTTGTGAGTTAAAAAACAATATTGATGAAGAAAAGATATTATATGACACTAAAAAGTAAACCCCTAATATAAATTATATTTTAGACCACAATAATATTGAGAGTTCTTTAGGATACACAGAAATGCGTGAAAGAGTCAAGTTCTTTACATTTTGAGTAAAGATTTGCAGTTCAGCGTGGATTTGTTTTAGTGATGAATGAGGTCTGCCAATTCTACTACTAGCTGACAAAAGCCTACTTCAACCAGAAACCCAAGACTTTTCCCCAAAAGGTTTTAAATCCTTTATGTAGCCTATTTGCCTTCTAAAAGAAAACTACAAAAGGTTATAGAATGCATTTGATCTTCAGGGGGAAAACAACAGTGAATATCAAAAGAAAATCAGAATACAACATATGAGAAAAGGGTCAATGTCAAAGGACATCAAAAAGTGTCCTGAAACCTCTGTTGTGAACACCAGGTTCTGTCTTGCATTCCATTTTGCCTCAACACTTCTCCTACTGTCATCATTGTGTGAAGCTATCCCTTCACCCTTTCCAAACCACATGCTCCTTTATATTCTCATTCATGTTTTCCAACTTGTTTGCACATATCTCATGAGCTCCTTTGCAAATGGCAATTCAAAGGGGACCCCTTTTCAGTCCCCCAACACACATTTTTTTGCTGTTTTTTAAAATTAATTAATTTATTTATACATGACAGCAGAATGCACTATATAATTCTTATTACACATACAGAACACAATTTTTCATATCTCTGGTTGTATACAAAGTGTATTAACCAACTTCCCAAACATTTATTAGCTCAACTCACGATATGATATTTACACTTGACCTTCACTCCCTCTGATGATCCATTCTCTTCTTTCTTTTGTGATCTTTGGCTAATGGCTGAGACTTTTTGTTGCTCTCCATACAATTCCAGTATTCCTGGTGAATAAAGAGAAAATGTAAGACAACAAATTTCCTTATAATAATTAATCTTATGTGATGTGTAACATTTATTTACAAAAACAGGTTTTTATTGTGCTGTTTCTGTTTAACTACATCCATCTGTGTTTCCATTTACATGAAACCCAAAATGGATTGTTGCATAACTTTCAGAGCACTCCATTCATCAATTAGCAAATATTTGAGTTCTTACTCTATGCTGAACCCTATTTCAGGTGTGGGAAACACAGCAGTGGACAAAACAGGAAAAAAAAATTCCTCTTAGCTCCCTAGAGCTTACATTCCAGTGGGGGAGACAGGCAATAAACAAATAAATAACAAAACCAACTGTATGTCAGAGCTTCCAAGGATTAATTCAACTGAATGATACTATGGCAACTTTGCCAATTAGAAGAAGCACAGAGTTTCTGAAAGAAACCAGGCACTCTAGTTGCTTAATAAGAAACAAAAATATCACCCAAAGCATAAGTACAATTCTTCAGGCCACCACTGCTCACTGTCATCTAAAATCCTGTTGCTAGGACACTGCTAAGCATGGAAAAGCTAAGGATACTTTACAAGCTGGGAAGATCTTTGGCAAAATGTTCTGATATTCAGGGATCTAAATTCAGCTCTAGAGAATGGTGAAATAGAGATTAACAAAGAAGGAAAGAAATATATCTGTAAAGTTGGCTTTTGAAATAATTTGAAATTTAATAGTCTAATGTCTATAAAGAGGAGATATATAAATTATTACATTGAAAAATACTGATATTTTTAGCAACATTGAATAATCTATTGTCAATTCAATTCTAAATAGTTTCCAGCTTTTCATTAAAATCTAATGTCTTTCTTAATTTCCTCAAAAAACAGGTGGCTAATCTTTAACCCAGAAAATATAACTTCTGTTCTGATACGATGGCTCTAGTTTTGCAGGATAATCAGTGTTATTACATTTTTATCGTCAAACACTTCCCTAAATAGAAATGAGGTCTCTTCATTTGATTTGGGAAATTGAATGCTAGTCAGGGAATTCAAAACAGTGTTGGTTTCAAGCTCGAGTTCCTCTGAATAGTACCAAGTTCTTTTCCTTGACCCTGAGGCATGGATCGTAATGAGAAAGCACTGGGAAATGATGAATCCAGGATGTCCTGAGACTAGCTTGCTTATGTACTTAACATTGTCCTGAAATTCTGTCCAAATGTGGGCCATGAATAATAGGGATCAGTAGCTGCTTTTTATTGCCATAGGCAGAAGTAAACCATAGTATGTAAGAAATAAGATTGGATATATATCATGACACTGCTCATTTATTTTTATATGGAAATATGCCCATCTGAATGAAAATTAACTGTTTCTCCTATATGAGGCAGATGCAAGGCTAGTGGTCTGTTCGCACTGTGGATATCATCACGAAATGATGAGAACCAGACTAGCATACTACCATGTGCCTAGATAATTCTCACACCACTGAACCACAAATCTGATAGACTTCTGCCAGTTATTGCTGGATTTAATAGCAGAGAACAGTAAGAAGGCTTTGAATTACTAAACACTGATAACACTTTTTGAAGAACAAAATAAATGAACATTTCATAATGTGCATGTCCAAGATGTGCCTATCTACCGTGAGTTTAGTAACTGAACACATCTTGCTTATCATTCTTTTAATAAATACTTTATCTTGTGTTCAAAATATGCCTTTTTACATTCATGCAGAAGGAAAAGAAGCCATGATTCTCATAACATACGCATATTTAACATGTGTATAAAACTGGCTATGCACCCATATTCATGATGCCAAGACAGTCTCAGGATTTGCTGTAAATCACCCATTGGTCAAACTATCCGCCTCTTGGCAGTCTGATAAAAGCCAACAGTCCCTGGGGCAGCTGCTCCATGGAGAAAGAGTTAAAGCTGGTCTTCCTGTTCACATTAGGGTCAGATAAATGGCAGCCCTTTGGGGTTGGGGAGAGAAAATTTAAAACCCATATGACATTGGTTCTTAGAGATGTGTAGATGATCATTGGTGCTTCTCATTCAGAACACAAAGCAGGTAAAAATAATTCCATTTGCGAATTACAAACAGAAAATAATGTTACTTTTCATGGTTAATGACAGCCTGGCCTGGTGGAAAGTATGGGTTCTTTGGAACCAGTTAAAACTTGGGCTCTGCTGCATGACCCTTTTTTCCACTTTGGACAAATAACTTCTCTGAGGCAAATTTCCATTTGTGGATGAATGTATTAATTAATTTATGATAGTTATTTCATAATGACTACATATATCGAAACATCACATTGTGACTTTAATTAAGTACACATAATTTTAATTTGTACACTATACCTCAATAAAACCGGGAGAAATGTGTCAATAATAACAAGTTTTCAGGATTATTTTGAATGTATGTGCAGATAGATAAATAGATGAGGTATTTAAATTCACACACAGAGAGACAATAAGAGCATACATCCTAGGATGATATTAGAACATTGCAAGTGCTCAATAATGTATAACACAAATGTCCATGGTTTCCTCAGCCTTTAGTTGCACATGTTGCTGGCTCACTCTCCTACATGCATAGAAGTCCTCTCTGCATCATTTAAATCTCCCACAGTTATTTCTGGAGGTCACTGTGACTCACATTGCACCAGGAAACATTAAAGTCTTTCTCTGTCTTCCTCATGAGGCCCCTCCTATATGCCTTTGAGGGAGGTGCTCCCCCTTTTTCCCTGACCTGGGTAGATCTCTGCTCTGGCCAAATCCCAGCCAGAGATATGGTGGTAGGGAGTCCTATGCAAGGGATGAAGGCAAAAAGATAACTCTCTTTCTTTTCCTTTAGATCTTAAAGCCGACATTTCTTTAAAGCCACCAACACGTGACCCTTAGAAAATAGATCCACCTTCCTCTGCTTTACTCTCAGAATAAACCTGACCTTGGAATCATGCGAGGAAATCAACTATGCATGTTGGCCATTTCCACGACTTTCCCCTGTGTGCCAATTGCTGTTCAGGCATCACCTCATCCTCCCCCAAAAACTGTGATGTGGATATTTTCAAGAGCGATCTGTACATGAAGAAACTGAAATCTAGGAAGGCTCAGAAGACTATCCTCCTCCTTTTTCTGCCTTCTTTCAATAAATAACCGACATTTCATTAACCTCAGACATCCATTTTCCATTAAGATGAGCTCAAAATGTTCTGAAAAATGGTAACAGTTCTTTCCATCCCTCCCCAAGTCAATTTAGGCCAGAGTTTACACTGATTCAAGAATAATAAGTTTGAAGAACTACGTAGAGTAGGAATTGAAATGTAATAACTGGAGTAGTTGAGGAAGAGATTGGAGACAGGGAGTTGAGAAATTAAAAGTTTTGACAAAGCAAAACATGATTATTATAAAAATAAAATAGAAGGAGTGCATCTGTCAGACTTTCTGAGTAAGACAACATCTTTTTTGCTTATGTTTTTTTAAAAAAAATTTCTTATATGGCACCACCTCTTTTTCTCATATCTCAACCCCCAGCCCCTGCCACTGACTCCCTTCCCTGATTATCTTTTAAGAATCCCAAAAGTCATCATCCACATAAACACCAAGACTTCTTCTTCTCCCTTTTCCTTCTACTCCCCATTTCCTTAACTCTTCTTTCTATCTCCAAGTACAGGTGGGAAATAATTGAGAAGCCATTTTTTAGTGAATGGAATTTTGATCGCAGTTCACATGAAATCTCCAGAGATTGCTTTCAAACCAAAACCAATTTCACACCCAGTAGAAAAGTTCAGTTTCACAAAAGGAAAAACCAAATGGGAGCATCCAAGAAATGTCTTTCTAAAAAGAAGCCAATTCTAAATACAATGGCCCAATTACTACCAGGAAATATTCTTTTCCTTAAGCCAAGAAATAAAAAGAGAATTGCTGTATCGATGATAAGGTGTCATTTATCCAGGGTAAGTGAAAGATATTCTAGTTACAAGTCATTTTCTTTTCCAAGCATATGTTTTCATCAGTTATATTTTAACAAAGGCCTAAATTTAATATCAATTTTCTTGCAAGTAGCACAGAAAGAGCAAAAGATGGTTTTAGGGAAAAAGGAAAGGCAAATGCTATGCTACAGCCTTACCAGTAGTTAACAGGTACCATTACCAATTCAGTTTTTGCTAATGTTTCAGATCAAAATATTCCAAATTCATTCAGCCTTAGTGCTTTGGGTTTTCTGAACTTTCCAAATGACATGTCTATTCGCTGATGGCATCTGAAAAATAAGGGGAGGTGAGACCAATATGAAATTCATTCACACACACACACACACACACACACACTGATAGAAAAGATATGATGCATTCTTTCATCTTTTTTCCTTGTGTACTTTTTTCGTATTGTCAGCTTGAAATGATTCCCAGATGAGGAACCTACTAGACACTGAAGGCTTTACTCTACTCACACAGCCTCCTTCCCTCCAGGTTTATTCTTCTTTAGTTAATGTGCTCAACAGACGGAAGAGTGGAATGGACATGGAAACTCCTAAAAAGTTCAGGCCGTTCTATTTCTAAACTTCTGTCAGCTGCATAGGTAGAAGTCTTGAATAAATTTAACTGTTTTACATTGAGCTAATGGATTGAAATTTCAAATTAATATTTTGTTCAAGACTTTCATATTTAAGTTGGTTAAAATATTAATTAGATATAGCACTTATGATTTCATGATAATTTAGTATTAATTAAAGCAGAATTGTGTGTATTAATGCCTGTGAATCCATCTCAAATGTTTTTTTTTCAGATTCAATGTGTTGTTTCTTTAATTTAATTTGGTGCCTCTACCTAAAAACCAAGAGCAGGTGAGACACGAAATAACTAATGTCAGTGTGGGAATCAGTTCCCTGTTGATCTCTAGTGCCCCCATGTCAGGTCCTCCATCTTTTGGCTCAAATTGATCTGAATTCCAAGAAATCCGGACAGGAGTCTTTGATATTGTACATTCTGAACAGCTGCCAGCAGAGATGATTAATAAAGCCCCCTGGTATAAGTTGAAGAATTTGGTTAAGTGAATGAAATCCTCTTTACTTTGTCCTCTTCTACAACACATGTTATTAGAGGTTCATATTTTTGAAAAATAGCAAAACAAAATATAACACACTTATTTCAAATTTATGAAATACAGATCACTTCCTTTCTCTAAAAATGTAAGATCAGTTCTCCAGAATGCAAGAAATAAACATATATAGTTGTAAATCATTTCTGTGTTAGTTTCTTATTGCTACATGAAAGAGAAAAATCTAAGGATCTAAGTTATGACTTAATTTTGATTTTGAATGCATACTGCTACCTCATGTACATAAAATAACCATCACAGAATGAAATTGATGCATCCAACAGCTGTCTACATTTAAATGATTATAAAATGAATACTTTCAAGAAGTCGGTTTTGGAAGTTTTTGCTACTTGGAAATGAAACAAATCACAAATGTGATTTCTGTTGATTTTCTCTGACAGGACTGGGAATTCCCCCACTTCATGGGAGATGTTGATGTAAACCTCCCTGGGCTGCACACTCCTCACATGCAGTTCAAGATCCCTTTCTTCCAGAAGATCTTCAAGGAGGAATACCGCATTCACATAACAGGTATGCTACATAACTGAACACCATTCGACTGTCTGCTATCCAGTGTTTGCTCTCAACAAGCAAACCAAAACATTTGAGAGGCACCAACTCAATTTTTTCTCTCATTAAAGGTGGTTCGTGTTGGCTGGGGACTGAGCATCATCAGTCTGGGACTTCGGCTACTAATAGCCTTGACAATTTCAGTGTTAACATCCAACAGGCAGATGAGGATAAAAAGAATAGGGAAAATGTTTAAGACTCACCTGTTGTTTAACCACCTTGGCCTGAAAAAGAAACATGTCACCTCTACTCATGTTCCAATTGTGGTAACTAGCAGATATTCCTTCTTAGAGTTAAAGTGAACCAGGGCGCACAGACCCCTGCTGGGTTGACCCTCCAGTATATGATTATGGAAGGGGGAGGACACATCTTTGAAACAGATAACACTTCTGCCATTCTCCATGTACCACAAGGCTTTGATCTTGCTCATTGGGTATTTCTTTTCTCACCATGTATGGTATATATTTTCAACATTAAAACTTCTTCATTTTCTACCGAGATCGAGACAATGGAATTCCAAATGCTCCCATCAGTTCATATGCCATTATGGAGTTAGGACACTTACCCGTTCATTTTGTTAAACCTACTTCTGTATCTGAACATGGGTTTGTCTTAAGTGATTCTTTTGTAGACCCCGGAGTATTTCATTTTCAAATATTTCCTGCTTTTGAAATGACTAAAATATGATCTGTTATAATGTTCTTTCATGAAATTTTAGTCATTCTCATCTGAAAAAAAAGGCTTCCTGGAGTTACATTTTATACTTCTTTTTCTTTATAACAAGAAGCAGACAGCTGAATTATCACAGATAAATTGGCATTAGCTCCCAAGCTGTTCAAATGCAGGGAATGAAGGCACATGTGTTTTAAGGACAATGGCCTAAGATCCCACACCTGCTATAATAAAAATTGCTGAAGAAATCTGTGCTTACACTACCGTCTGTGCTGCTGAATAAAAATAGCCCAAACACAGAAAACCTTAACATCTGAACACTGCAGAAAACCTTTGCTTCCCAGCTTGGAGGCTGTTTTTTCCTTTGAGCATGAGGCGACCTTCCTAAATTGGAGAATGAGCTCATGAATAAGGAAGATGCAGTAGGTTTCTTTTCCTATTCAAAATGAATGAGTCCCATCTATTAAATTCACTGGGTAAATCAATCAATTTGAGTTCAGGTCACATAGTGTGGTTTCTGAGTCCCCACTTAATCTCTGCAGCATGCTACCCTCTCGGACTTCTAAAACAGCTATCATACACATGGCATCAGCATATCCCTTTGGGTGGGCTTTTGCCTGGACCATCTGTTCTAGCTACTAGCTCTTGTCCCAGGCTATCACTGTGCTAATATTGTCTCTGACTATCAGAATGCCTGTCAAAAATATACTGCTTAAGTGCAGAACATTGGTTTAAGGCAAAAAAAAAAAAAAAAAAGAAAAAAAGAAACCAATTGAAGAACACATTAGTTAAAAAAAATTGAGCTGTTAAAAATATTTAATTTAGGGCTATTTTACATGACTTTGTTATTATATACACTGTCCTTTATTGAAGGAAGAAGATTCAGGATTTGTAATGAGCACTGTTTACACAATTTGAATATTTTTTCTTAAAAAGATGAATACAAAAGTATATTAGAAAATTATCTGAAGTGCCTTGGAAGGGAGCCATGCACACAGGACTCCCTGAAACTCCAGTGTCATTAACATTAAAGTAAAGTCCACACTACATTTAGAGAAAAGCAGACACGTGACTTGAAACTCTTGCCCCTTCCCACCCCCCGTATTATTTTCTAAAAGCTGTACAGGAAGAAAAACTACTTAAATTTTTGTCATGAAGATTGCATGTAAATAAGATTTTTCAGAAGGTGGGAACATAGCCACATGACTGGAGGAACCTTATATGGATCATTGGGCTCCATCCCTAATGGGTCTGACCCAGAAGGTCTGGGAAAGGGCAAGGGAATGAGATTTCCCCAGGTGACATTGATAATTTAGAAGTGCTCCTCTTTGATGGAGAACCTGCAGATGACTCCAGAATGTCTCCATGAAATTGGCCATGAAAATAATTATTACTTGGATCTACTGGGAAGGCCTTTAAGGATTCTGGTGTTTAAATTCAAAATAAAGTAGGGGAGGGGAGGGCTTTGCCATCAAGAATTCTCCCATTAACTCTGATTTGTGGTAAATCCAATTTGTTCACATGCCTCCACAGACCCATTGTTAAAATACCTGGGAAAATGGCAACAAGTTTGCAGGCTGAAGAAAGAGCTCTTCCCCTCTCATTGTGCTCTGTTTCTATTACTACGTCTTTTCTGTTAATCAACTGAAGAAGCTGGCAAGGTGCAGAGGTTGCTATGGAAAAGCATCTAATCCTGAAGGGCCTTCTACTTTACCTCACCTTATAAGACAATTGTTTCTGGGGGAAAAGCTTAGATAAAATTTCCAAAATACTGTGCTTTGTCATGTATTTTAAGATTCTCCATAATTAGGTGGAAAAATTTCTTGCAAGATTCCATGTGAACTGCAAATGCTTACTTGTTGACCAGCTGCCCCAACATTTGCTTTGTTTTTAAAGGACACTTCAGTACTTTCCTTGAGAAGCAAATATACTTATTACCCTGGGGTGGTGACTAAGCATGGAACCTTCTATATTCATCATGGAACTCAGACTTTAAAGTATGCTAGAATCACCTGGAGACGTTAAAAAAGAAATCCATCAGTCGTACATACACCCAGGATCTAATGCCCGGGGTATGGGGGCAGGGTTTTGAATTCATCGTTCTCTCAACAACATGTGGTAACGGGGCAGGCAGCCAGAGGAGCACTCTTAGAGAAATTCTGCTGCTGAGAAACATTTTATAGGCAGAATTCATCTAATTCATCTAATCTCAGCTTTTATTCATTTTCATATGCAATTGTTAAAACCAAAATGCAAATTCAGTAGAATAGAAAGGCACATGGCAGAGTCCTTCCTTCCAGGAGCTGGAAAGTTCAGAGCTAAACCAACCGAAATTGTCTCAAAGTGGAGAATGATCAGGGAAAGGTGCTAGTCTGGGTGTTCACAGAAGAAGCAGGGGCCAGGGATAGAAAGGAACCCTGAGGGCTCCTAGATGCCTTCCCCCATTGCTTTATCTCCCTGTGTTCATACTGCACTTGAAGAGCCGGGGCAGAGACAGCCAAGGGTCTTCCAGAGTCAGAGGTGGCCCCACCTTGGCCCCAGCTGCCACATTTCTATGACCAAGACAAGGCATTCAGCACACTCTGAAGCAACTGAGGGTAAAGGTTTGATGTATGTGCTGCAGCTCTGTACTTATTGGTGGTGTGGCCCTCCCTCATCAAGTTCCTTAACTTCTCAGAGGCTCAGTTTCTTATCTCCTAAATGGGAACAGTTGTGAGAATTAATGTACAAGTGCAAGGCCCTTAAAACATTGCCTGCCCTGTAGTAAGCTTTCACTATTTTTTACCTAAAGTTTCTCCTTTCATTCATGCAGAGCTTGTGTTTCCTATTTAATTCGAAACACTGGGTAGCCAGAGAAAGCGTTCTCTTACCATTTATCCACTATTCTGATTGCTCTGCTGTTACCTACTGTCATGAGTCCTCAGGCAGAAGAAAGCTGGAATGGAAAATGCTCTCTCCCGGCACAATGCTCTATGCAGAGGGTTATCTGACACTGATGAGTTCCCATTGACATTTTAAAAGCATTTAGGAATTGAGTATTTTTTAATCCTGATTCCAAGCTAGCTTTATTTATGCATGTCAGAAATAACTTGAATTGTTGCATCTGTTTAGCTCATCTGGATCCCCCTTGACAGATGGTTTGCTGCAGTATGTATGAGCTTTCATTTTATAAGCTGGGCTACAGCTTATAAAAATAAGTCATCTTTATCCAAGGGTGTGTTAAAACATTTTTTCTTGGAATTTTGACTTCAGCTAACAAAGGGATAAGTGATTAGAGATTCATCACACTGGTACTTTTAGCCCAAGTCCATTGTTCTTCTTTTAAAGAAAAAATGCTAAAAGCGACTGCATAATTATCCCCTCTGCCCTCTTCCCTTTTACCTAAAAGGTGAGTGCAGAGATGGATTTAAAAAATGTGATGCACTAAACCTCTGGAGGCGAGAGAGGAATGGCCTCTCAATTCAGCCTCAGAAACTCCTCTGAGTCCTATTAATGCCAATCCCGGTGGAAACTCTGCCATCTGTCATCCCAGCTAGACAAAGGAAGTGTCCCATCGGTGGCCATCATCTGAGTAAATTAGGAGGGGGTTGAGGGAAAGGCCAGAAGGAAGGCCTGTGCAGCCACGAGAAGAGTTCTCACTGTTGGCACAATGATGCCCCCGGGAACCCTTTCGGCAAAAATGGAAAATGTAGAAGTAAACAAGCTTCCACAGCGTCTGTGTTCCACTTCAGTTTCCTGAGTGGTGTGAGGGCACAGGTGCTCAACAGCAGCGAGGATGTGCAAACTAATGAATAAAAGCCCTTCATTTTATTTCCATAGGTGTGTGATTTCTAGCAAATGAGTTCCCAGAGATTGTTTTCTTAAAGAGTTCTCCTATGTCAATCAGCTGAGGGGTAGTGCCGGGGAGGGGCAAGATTCTAGTCCAGCCAGCAGAAGATTCTGACAAGATCAGCAAGGGACTTGTTATAGGGAAATATGATACATCCTGTCCACAAGGACGGTCCCCAAAGATCACGAATTTTCCAGAGTACATGAAGACCTCTTGCTCGTCTCTCAATGGGGAATTTTTCCAAATCTCTCCTGAAGCTATTTTCATTTTCAATGCATTTGTACAGTTCTAGAAGTTAACTATGTTTACTTTTATAGGAAGCAACAATTCCTTTTATTCATACAAAACTTGTCTTCAGGGTTCTGGTTGCTTTGCCCCATAGCCTGTGAGTCCTTGCTGGACCCGAGTTCGTCTGCCCAACTCAAGCTGAGCATCCTGTCTTCATTCATGCATTTTTGCAATAAAACTCACATCCCCTTCAGGAATGTCTTCACAGCCAGAGAAAAGGACTTAGAATACAGAATAAATCATAATTTTAGAGATATGAATATTTTGCTTTTCCCAATTTTCCAGATTATATCCAATTTAGACATATCTGGACGTCACCACATGATTGCAACACATACATTTGATTCAAAACACTAAGATTTCATTTCTTTGTATTTTTCTGGGCACATTGTCTCAGAATATATATGTTGGTTAACGGACATTTTCTGAGTTAATGTGTATCAAAAACCAGGCTAGGATCCAGAGAACAGAGAAATGAGCATGACACCATTCCCATGACACATTTTCAAGAAAGTCATAGGCTAATGGCCATCTAATTCAGTACACCCGCATGGCCTCTTCTTTTTATTTTTATTATCACAAAGTGATCTACCAAGTACTACCTGTACTTGTCATATTGAATTACTTCTGAAAGGAATAGTCTCCCACTTAGGAAGTTAGTAATGACAAGAGAGGCACTTTAAGAAGCTTTATCAATTTGCTTTTAAGTCTTAAGAAGGTACTTTACTAACTCAATTATTATTAATTCATAAATTAGTAAGTAAATACCTTCGGTTTACTAAATGGTCTCTTCATGACCTAAGTCCTTAAGTGGTTTCTAGTGATCCCCCAATTATTTAGGGAGAGACCTGAAGAGGTGATAACTAAGTGAGCCCTGTTTTCACTGCTCTGTCTAAAATAAGAGGACATTGAACAAGGCCAAGAAGATTGATAGAAAACTATTTTATTTATCCAAAACTTGTCTTCTTCAAGGCCATGGTTTCCCACTGTCCCATGATGGATGCTGAAGAGCTTTGTGGACCATGGCTCTAGTGCACCTGCCCTGGGTGTCTGGCTGAGTAGTATCAAATCCCAGTTGAACAGGTGCCCACAGAACAGCTCAATTATAGTGCTGACTGGCAAATGTGCTGAGTAAAGGATTAAAAACTGGAGTTACCAGGCTTGGTGGTACCTGTGACTCAGAAGACTGAGGCAAGAGGTTCCAAGTTCAAAGCCAGCCTCAGCAACTTAGCAAGTCCTCGTCTCAAAAAAAAAAAAAAAAAATTAAAAGGGCTGGAACATAGCTCAGTGGAAAAGGTCTCTTGGGTTCAATCTCAGTAAGAGACACACACACACAATCATAGTTGCATGTTTGAATCATGACTGGTTTATCACATGGTAGAAATATCAGCACTTTATTGCCTTTCCCCTTAACTTATAAAAATAACACTTTCCCCCAAATTGTTGTCTTTTGCTGTGTTAAGTGAGGGTGATATTTAATGAAGAATCCTTTTAAAATTAAGTGTCCCAGAATTCTATAAAATCCCACAAAGTAAAAAGATAAAATTTCCATTATAATATCATTTCTGACAATCAGTAAGATTCATTAAAAGCACAAAATACAAGAAAGTGGTAATCCCACCAACACCATGCAGTGATTTCTCATTAAAGGAGACAGTGAAATATTTCAACAAGGAGATTAATAGGAATAACGTATGGATTCTTAGCCTACCTCCTTGCTGATTTACATCATGCTGTGCAGCTGAAACAACGGGGGAAATGCAAAGCTCTCGTGTGATTAATGCGGAAACACTGAACCTCTCGTCACTGTTGATCATATATACACAACAGCACACTTGGGGAAATGGCTACAGAAGAAGTACTTTCTATTCTCTCCATTTTGTGTCTATATCCTTTCCATATGGGTCATTTCAGGGACTCAAATTTATTTTTTATGGTAAACCGTGTTTCTCAGAATATACAGGTTTGTTTTTTTTTTAAGGGAAACCTTTCTCCATATGAAAACTGTGTATTCCATCTGTTTTGCTCTAATGGTGAGATTTTTCTGGCCCATCATAAAACATTAAGGTTTAGGCAATGTTTATTTCACAGACTCATCAAAGAGACTTTTCAGGCTAGGAAGAAACCTGAAGGATTATACAGCTCAACTCCTTCACTTTATAGACAAGAGCATAGAGATTGTGATGCCCTGCCTGACTTTGCTTTCTGGTTTACCACATCTCGCAGGGCAAAATAATTTTTTTTTTTAAAGAGGAGAAAGCATTACCAAGGTAACAAAACACTGTGTGAGAAAATGGGAAGATAGATGATGGAGAGAAAGATGAATATCCTTCCTCTGTGCAAATAGATAAATGGACTGGAGGTCACATCAGGAGGTTGGAAACAAACACAAATAAAAAGAAGGACCATTCCTTCTGCCCTTTTAAACAGCTTCAAGTTTCAACTGAGTGGCTATGACAGTGGGGGGTGGAGGATGGGGGGGTGCTGGCCCATCCACAGGAAAATGAAAGGGACTAGAATGTTAATATGCAGCCTGCCTCACTCCCCTCTCCCATCTCTCCCCTCTGCTCTTTCCCACCTCATTTGGCCTCTCAACTCTGGGGAACACTACCCCTTGCTGTTTCGCCTCAAAATCTGTGTATATAAAAGAACTCTTCTCAGGCCCAATGCTAGTGCAAGTTGTACACAACCTGACAGTGACTAAGGATTTTTCAGAAGTTAAATGTGCTGATTTAAAGAAGTCTATTTACATGTATTTACAAAGTGGGCCTCTTGGATTTCTGGTCCCAGGTGACTTACCTATAGATGTCAACACTCAGAATGTCATGCTAGTTTATCCAAACTGAAAACTTTGATCACCTTTAAGATATATCTTTGTTACAAGCTGTATACACCTGTCTTTCACTCTATTCTATCACCAAGATGTTACATTATCTGGACTGAGGAAGCAAAAGAAAGAAATTGGAGAAATAACACCACCCTATATTTTTTTGGCAAACTTAATATTTCAGATATAACCTCTTATTTTATTCTCACAAAAAGATCCTTTGAATAGTTACACTGGTATTAGTTCTTCATTTCATAGAATAAAAAAATTGGACTCTACCTGGAGTTAATAAATAGAAGGATTTGGGGGGAGGAAGGCAAAAATCATAGAACTGGAAGCCATCTCATTTAGTGTCCTCAATTTGAAAATAGAATAACTGTGGTGAAGCAAGTCTGAACAGGTTACCTGGGGTCAAAGTTTGCTGTTGAGATGGGACCTACATCTGCTGATTTCCTCACTGCATGCCCTCTCACAGTTTGGTAAGGATGTATGGGAGCCTGGGGATGATATCCATTAATTGAAGTTAGGCTTCACAGTATTAATTTGCTTCTCCTCTACTCCATCTAAATATTCAGACTTCAGGGCATGTGAGAAATAACATAAATTGATTATTTCATGTGGAAATGAAGGGCCAGACTATATCTAACTAGTAGAATATCCAGCAGTATCCAACTGGTAGAAAAATAATTAGAGACTATAGAGAAAAGTTCCTCTGTGTTTTTTTTTTTTTCTTAGTTTGGCCAGTGCCCATCACTTCCACTTTGCTTCAGCAATTTTATTGGTCTTTTATGTTTTCTATGACCATGAACACATGGAGCATCTTCTACCCATCAGGAAAGTACCCTTTGCCAATCTCCATGAGTGTTCTTGAGTCCTCTGATTTTGGGTTACTGCTATCTCCAGTTTTTTATATCCTGTTAACCCTAGCAACAGGAAACCCATTATGAGGGATTATCCTATTTGTGATTTTATTTTTAAAAGACTTAAAGAGGGAGACATTTGTGGCAGACAGTCATACAAACTCAAGGATCTCTTACCTCTATTATTTAATCTAGTTTTGGTAACACATGCAGTTTATAGCAAGAGAATAGGTCTGAATCTCCTACAGCAGAGAAGAACCCAAAGCCCCTCTTCAACTTTCTGTTTGTTGAGGAAACTACAGATTAGTGCCCCCTTAACACCAGACAAGGTTTGAGACACATAGTTCAGGGGACAGAGTGCTTGCTTGCTGCACAGGAGGCCCTGAGTTCAGTCCCCAGCACCACAAATAAGCAACCTCTGTGCTTCATACCAGGAGAGAAGCTCTGAACATTTTCACTTCATCTGTTTTATCCCTATCCTGCCTTGCTTTTCCTCTTGGCTCTTCTCTTCTACATCACCTTATTTTTTTGAAGGATAATAAAAGCATAAGCTAAAAAAATAATAATTAAAAAAGTTGATTTTTCCAAAGTGTTCTCTGTCCTGTTTTTCCTTCAAGGACCTAATGAATTGGAACTTCCTCCAAAATCCTAAAATTACTCCTCCGATTTTATTCCATGTTCTCAACATCTACAGCATTTGTCTTCTGTATTACTCTTTGGGTATCTATCAAATGTGACCTCTTATTGTTATGTGTTGATGTCTTTGTCCTTTCCCCTAACTCGATGATGAATTCCCTCTGGAAGGCAGAAACATATGCCTTCGCTATCTACCAATGTGTCCTACACAGAGTGATTGTGAGCTCAATAAATATTGTCACCCCTTGTTTATTTGCTTTTTTTTTTCAAACCCAAACTAGAAAATAACTTAGAACAGTGAGAATGTTGTTTGCAGACATGATAAAATATTTATAACATTTGGCACTAAGTTCAAATCACTCCTTAGAACTTCAAAACTAGATCAGGTGCATACTAAGAACCTACCATAAAACAAAACAGGAAAAGAAGTAGTAACTTAAAATGTCCAATGCTATTATCTTCAAATAAAAAGAAAATAATTTGGGCATGGTAGCTGAAACTACAATTGAAATTTCTAGGGCCTTTTACATATATCACCAAATTTGCTACAACAAAATGACAAAGTGGACTTCACTATATCATTACAATATACTTGATGCTATAAATTTGTAATGAAGTAATACAAATATTATAATGGATACTAGTATCCCTTGGAAATTTTTCTACATTCTTTGCATTTGCAGATGTAAAGACACCACTCAGTAAGACATCACTAAATAACATCTTGTTTATAAAAGATTTTAAAGACTGCAAATAAATCGTAGTAGTTACATTCTCTCCAAATTATGTCTTTTAAAGTAGTTCATTAGTTTTGATCATATTTTTGATGAATTCATTCCAACCATTGATAATTTAATGAAATTATTTTTTAAGTCTTGAAACAATTGCACAAGGATTATTGATCTGAATCACATCAACTAATGGCTTAATCAACAGGTTACCTGCAACAGCAATGTGAATTCAATTGATATACTACTGTGCTTGCATTACAAAATGATTTATTTCTTGCCCAAATATAATTATAAAACTGCAAGAGCTGTTCAATCATACATTGGACTTTCTAAGAATTTCATTAGAACTTTGTTTTCAACACTAATTAAAATGTACTAGAAAATAACCTACATGGAACCACATTTGATGTAGCTGTGGTGCCTATAAAACAAGGACTTAATCTTGTTGCTATAAATATCATAAGATATTGGTTTGGGGATCTACAGTTAGGTTTTTCATATGTCTAGAATGAATTTAGTTAGCTTCCTTTGCCAATTCACTTTACGGCAGCATAGCACTGTCAAAAATTTAATTGTTAACAGGTTTAAAATATGAACAATTTATATTAATGCCATTATCTTCATTTTATTATAGAAAACCCTATTGCAATTTTATGGGTCTTTGATTAATGCAGTATTTCTTTTTTAATGCAGGTAAATGGTTTAACTATGGAATTATCTTTCTCGTCTTGATTTTGGATCTTAATATGTGGAAGAACCAAATATTTTATAAACCTCATGAGTATGGGCAGTATATTGGCCCAGGGCAGAAGATATATACAGTGAAAGACTCAGAAAGCTTAAAGGATTTGAACAGAACCAAGCTGTCCTGGGAATGGAGGTCCAATCACACTAACCCTCAGACTAATAAAACGTATGTTGAGGGAGACATGTTCTTGCACAGCAGATTCATAGGGGCTAGCCTTGATGTCAAGTGTCTGGCCTTTGTTCCAAGTTTAATAGCTTTTGTGTGGTTTGGATTCTTCATTTGGTTCTTTGGACGGTTTTTGAAAAATGAGCAAGGCATGGAGAATCAAGACAAAACTTACACTCGCATGAAAAGAAAGTCCCCATCAGAACATAGCAAAGACATGGGAATCACACGAGAAAACACCCAAGTCTCAGTGGAAGACCCACTGAACGACCCTCCTTTGGTTTGCATCAGGTCCGACTTCAACGAGATCATTTACAAGTCCTCCCACCTGACATCGGAAAACTTGAGCTCCCACCTGAATGAATCCACCAGTGCAACAGAAGCTGATCAAGACCCAACAACTTCTAAAAGTACCCCTACGAACTAGATTCACTTATGTGGAGATAGCACAAAAAGTAACCTTGAGTGTAACTTTAAAAAATTAGTCTTTCCTTTTGTAAATGTAAGGTTTACGTAGTGCTAGGTAAAGAAATATGAACAATGCCACAAAGGTGCTCAACATGCTTTTTCTAGGACTCATTGTTTTCTATTTGTATTATGATACATGTGCCTACTATATATTTAACAGTCCTCTAGAGATTGCTTTTCACAACTGCACAAGCTACATACCGACTTTCCAGCCTAGTAGATTAGCCAACTATCCATGTATCTGATGTTCAACCATAGTGGTGCCTTGAGACATTAAACTGTTCTTAACTGTACCAGAAATGAAGTGTGGAACAGTTCTCTAACTTATTTCACCTGGTATTTTTTTTTTTATACAACTCTTTTGATTTACACTTGATGTCTGAGCAGGAAACAGACATTGACAAGATGTGGTTTGGGAAGGATCTCTTGGTTGTCTCTTTGGCAGCAGAGTTGGTGACTTTGACACCTGCACTGCAGAGAAGCATAGTGATCACCTTTTACATTGTATTGGCTGTCTGCCAAATACAAATATAGATGCAAAATTCAGTAAGAGGAGAACTGTAATCCAATGTGGGTCACTACTCATGAAATATGACTTTCTCCAACCAGTAATTACAATTAGGTGATAATACCTAATTATGTTTTCCTAATTAAAGATAAATTGCTACTTGATTAAAAATCCTGCCCTTTACCTTTGGGAACAAAGGTTAAGAGGTACAGTTGGGTGAACTTTCACATTTATTGGCATTTACACAAAGCCCCAGACAACTAAGGAACTGAATTTGTAATCATGTGGAGGCGGCACAGCCCACCATCTACAATATTTGTACATTTTTCTGTAACTGTGGTTCTGGACAGTGAAAATTGAAAAACATGCCAATGCTGAATAAGTGAACTGTTCTACAGATCATGCAGTGGAACCTTATGTGTTGGGAAAAGCTGTACAAGGAGAAAACGTTCAGTGTCTTTGATGTGTGTGCATTTTGGGTTTTTTTTTTTAAGAACCAAACATTGCACATTAATAAATAAGAAGTATTCATCATAATTATGTGATGTGGTCCTTTTTTAATAGGATTGAATGGTATCTTGGCTTAATGAGAGCCCATTTGAATGGGTTTTTAAAGCCCTATGCAAGGCAACTTAAGGAATGGAACACTACTAACTTGCTTTTAATTTTATTCCATAAATTGTGGTTACATGTTTCTTGAGGGGCTGAGGGGAGATCATTTTTAGGACAAAATTATTTTCCTGTCACATACTGACATAGCTGCATTTTGTCTTTATGATTTTTTAAATCTTTCTTGTTTTGATCTTTCTGCTTTTAAGCCTGCACATGCTGAATTTAGCATGCATAATAGAACTATGCATTTATCTGTCACTTGAGAGCCAGCTTTAATAAACATCCTTCTACAATTGTTTACTAAGCAGTTGGAACCATGCCCCTGCTGTTTCTTTTACCTTTAAGCTATGCATGATGTACTTAGAATCATAAATATCTCTGGCACTGAAAATGCAGAGATCAAGTTCACTAGAGTAATTGTTGACCATGCTGTCCAAAGAAATGTGATCCCTGACATGTGGCAATGTTAGCCATTAGACCAAATTCATACAGCCTAGAATATTCAACTTTTAGCCCTGGGACAAGTAAATAATACCATCTGGGACCATATTTTTGTTTATTCCGAAAGTCATTTTCTTGTAGGATGAAAAAGGAAGTTGATTTAGAAAGTAGGCATTTATTACCAGTATGCATTCCTTATGAAAATATGATTTGAGAATTTTTGCATGAGTATTAAGGGAAAAGCTGAACAAGAAGGTCTAATTAGTAGATGTAAAATAGAAAAAATAACAACTGTAGGGCACCATGCTTATGTGTTTCTGGGAACTGGCTAGAGATGATGACTTTATCAACAGCTATGAAAATATGTATCTAAAAGTTCCATAAGTTTGGCACCATTTGGAATAATTTCCAGAGGTAGAATTTTAATGTACTTAAGATTTGAAACTTTTAAGGCTTCAACTATTCCATTACTGATAATGACCTTTTACATCTATTCATGAGTCCCCTTTCTTTTTTTGCCACATCTGTTTAGATATTATATTTACACCAAGTAACAATTATAAAATTAAATAAAATCAAAGTTAAAATTAAATTTTTAATTCATATTTAGTCTCAAATCCTGTGTCATATACCAATAAACTATTATTCTGCCTACCTTTTGAACTATTAACAGCATTTTTTAAAAGCCATGTAACAAACACAGAAGGTAAAGAGTTAAAACAAAAAAGATTAAAAATAACTCTAAGCACTGATTCTAAAAACTTAACACATGTGATATCTTAATTGTAGCAATGCTTAAGGACTACAAACAATTACATTTCTACTGCGCAGTAATTACTATATTTTCTTCCATGCAGTGCAGAATTTTCTCTAATTTGACATAATTTCAGTATCCTGCACTTATAAAGTACTTCATTTGTAGTTTAAATGGAAAATTAAATAAACACTATGAATTTATGCCTGATAATATACACTTAGACATAAATCTCATCACCATATGACCATCTGTATTATATCACCATATTTAGTTACCACATTTTCTCCTTTGTGATGGCTACTTATCAGAATATCTTATCTTTCACACATCTAAGATTTCCAGTGATTCTTACTAGAAATATTAAGGATTGTTTTTTCTTCATTTATCATAAGGGTCCAACAGGTACAAAGTCTCCTTTTATTCTCATAGCCTTAGATTTGACAACATATAGTGTGCAGAAGCACTACTAGTGGGCAGTGCAATGGGGAGAAGTTCAACACAGACACTCAGATGCAAAGGTAGAAGTCAGTATGCCGTATATCACCACTGGGCTCCATGAGCAATTCTGTTATATTACTTGGCTGCCCTTTGGGTCAGCGATGTGACCCAATATGAAGCATGAAAAAGATAATGCTAATAAATCACTTTTAGCTATGCCCATGACTGATAGTCCGTAATGCCAACTGGGTTATCTGACAGTCAGCCAAGACCTCAGGACCCCACCATTGCTTATCGTGTATCTGTCCTCAGTCAGAACTAATCCCAATTTTAAATTCCAACTTGTGGTAATGCAACTGCACCCTGGATATGGTGCTTACAGTGATTTTTCTCTCTGAGACTGTGACTTCGCTCACTACTTTATGTGGCCCAATTTCCTCTAGTTTTGTCCCTCAGAACCTAAGGCTGTCTGTCCTATTAGCCAGCCACACATATATGAAAGCAAGAGCAACAGCATTAGTTCTGCAGCAGATAATCCAGCATTTTTCTCATTTTTCCCTATACTTCTATTTTGACTTTAATACATTTTTGTGTGCAAAGGGTTATGATTCATGGGAACCAATATGGATAAGAGAATCAAGCTCATAAATACTTGTCTTACTACCTTTAGGCTAGACTAGCACTTTATTATCATTTGAACAACTAGAGAAGTTTAGATGGAGTGCTTATAACTCACCAGTCACTCTATAACTAGAAAGAGTTAAAAGAGGTGGATATGTATGATAGAGGTTAGGCAGAGAGTAGAGGACAAGTCAAGGTGGCTGCAATGAAACATTAGGAATAAAAATGGCAATGTATTGTGAACAAGCTTTGAAACTGTAGAGAGGGGATCAAGGGCTTTGCAAAAGGAATATACGGTTCAGATGAGTCCAAAACTCCTGTGGGTTAGATGGAGAACTCAAAAAGATATGATCAGCTGAGGAGATTACAGAAATACCTGGCTGGTCAGCCCGATGTTCCCTTAAACTTGCTAGCATTAAACTCATTCTGTCCACCCCAGTTAGCATGGCGAGACCTGGGAGAGGATTGAAGCAGCACCTGTGGAGCAAACCCCAAAGGTAGAGGAAGAAACTGGGCAACATAAGAGACAGACAAAACCAACACTCACTTCAGGAAGACTGGGACATTCCTGATGGAAGAACAAAGGGGCCAAGTCTGCTTGTAAGCAATCATCACCATTTAAAACTGACATCTTCCTAACAAAAGTATTATTCAGGAGCTTTGTGGTGGTAGAGATTCTGAAAAATGTTAGTGGAAATTAAAATCGGAAAGTGATTATTACTAACTTAGTATGTAGAAAATATTCCTGATGATATTTTAATTTAGGGTGAATTATCAATGATTTTCCTTCTGTGAATATAAAATATGGCTACTATATCTCATAGGTTTATTTCCTACCTCCATCCTCCAGAGTGATTTTTCACAGGGTCTTACATTGCTTAACAACAAATAATTATTCTACTGGGCTTCATGGGGACTTCCCCATGTACCTGTGATCTCAGCAGCTCAGGAAGCTGAGGCAGAAGGATTGCAAGTTTGAAACCAACCAAGGCAATATAGTGAGACCCTGTCTCAAAATGAGGAATAAAAGTAGGGAAATGGGGATGTAACTCAGTAATAAACACCCCAGGGTTGATGCAATCCCCAGTACTGAAAAAAAAATCTTACCTATGTAACTGAGGATTCTATAATATAAAATGCAGAATTATAGTAACCAAACCAGTTCATAGGTGCTCCTGCATTAATGTATTTATTACTCTATCCAGATCTTTGCTCAATCCTCAAATTAGTAATACCATTTTGAATATTTTCCAAGTTGTTCACATAACTTACCTACTTAATCTTCATGTTAACCCTTGGAGGTAAGTTTGATTAATTTCACTTTACAGATATTCCACCTGAGCACAGAGAGGTTTATTGACTTGTCCCAAGATTATAAAGCTGGACAAATGCAAAGCTAAGATTTGAACTCAGGTTTGTTTGGCCTTATTAACCTTCTAATTTTCCATTACAATCATTCACAAATATCCATCAAAGCCAGAATATTTCAAACAAGATCTTTACTGAATCACAGAGGGAATAGTTGTAAAAATACAAGTTACTTGATTTCTAGCAATTCTTATCACTCAAGATCCTAAGTTACATATTTTTAAATAAATTTGTACAGCTGCCTGGATGCAATTTGCAAGTTAAATCATATGATTGAAAAAGATAAAGTTGAATTAAATGGCAAGAGCAGTCACTTCATTGCAAAGCATTTTGACTTAAGCTACATTTACAATACTACAACATAGATTGATCCTGAAGCAATTTCTAGCCTTGATCAGTGCGTGTGCCTGTGTGTGTATGTGTGTGCGTGTGTGTGTGTGTGTGTGTGTGTGTGTGTCTGTGTGTCGTCTGTGTGTGGTGTGTGATTACACTTTCTTGGGGAAAGGAAGCAGATAGAACTCTGCATGTTTTGAACACCCCCAACTGCTAAAGGACAAAAGAGGAATAAGTAGTTATGAACATTTATATGAGAAAAAAAATACTAACTAATGGACAGTTCTAGGAGGCATAATTTGAATATAGATTCTGGAATACATACTTTGAAGTGATCATTTCAAAACTTACAATTTTTTTTTCTCAAAACTTACATTTTAAAACATCTTTGGCAAGGTGAGCAAGCTGCATCCTCACAGGACAAGCACTGGCCATCAAGATGTGGGCCTTGAACACTCTTAGTCTATATATTATTATCCCAG
Source organism: Urocitellus parryii (assembly GCF_045843805.1). Classification (NCBI taxonomy): domain Eukaryota; kingdom Metazoa; phylum Chordata; class Mammalia; order Rodentia; family Sciuridae; genus Urocitellus; species Urocitellus parryii. Next base: position 71,114,389 of record NC_135535.1, on the reverse strand, counting down.
AGTGGGAGATCCTCTCCGGGTTTTGCAGAGGACTAAATAAGACTGTGAATGTGGAAATTTTCTGGGCTGCGGTGAGTCATGCCAGTGTGAGGTAAATATCACAAGTGGGCTCCAGTCCCCGCCAGCACCCTGCTTTCAGCAGCACCCACGGAGCATGCCTTCTTCAGCAGTTCTAAGTAGATGTTGCCACTGAACAGAGCTGGGCCATTTGCTCCCAATTTTCTGTCCCTTGGTCATTGTTTTGAACTCGACAAGCTGCAATATAATCCCTTTTCACTTTTAACAGAAGTTCAGATCTCTTAGTTTAACACAAGTGGATATGTTGTCTGAAATAAATGGCCATAATCCCTTGGAGCTGCTGGACCAAACTAATTCTTCAATGTTTCCTGAGGCTCCGGAGGTCTAAATTATTTCCTTCCTTTATGATTGCTTCTTATCACGACTTTCTCATCATGTCAGTAATCCACTACCTTTTATAAATCCCACAGTGAAAGTGCTTGTGCCTTCAGCATTTAGAGAGAGCTGACATCGACACCTGAGCCTCAGCCCTTCAAAGATCGTGTACTGTGTTTGGATGCTGTCCAGGTAGCCGTTTCTGAAACAGGATGTCACCCCAGCCGTGCCCTTTTAGAAAGAACCCACCTTACCATCCAGTGGAATAAAGGTGACACTGTGGGCAAGCCGTGGTGCTTTAGAGAACAATGTTCTAAAAAGAGTTTGGTTTTCCATTCAGGTTTTAGACTTACTTGCCTTGAATACAGTATTTCATCTGTACAGTCCAGCTGACTTCAACCTAATCACACTAGAAAAATATGTACGTTTAAAAATAGTCATTCTTGACACAGAAACAAAATGTTATAAGAAAAGAAAAGGGACAATAGCCACATCGGGAAAGACAACTCTGACAATTGTTATTTCAGATTTGATAACCATGAAATTTCTGGAAAATTGCCTTTGAACAAATTATACTGTTCTTGAATTTGAGGAGCAATATTTAGAGCTTCAGAGACTCAGAGGCCCTATCATTCACATATCCAAATGGCCTCCAGAATGAATAGATTTTGTTAGTTTGGTGTCTCCCACAGTGGGTCCTCTCTCACACTCCCCATCATCGCCACTGATCTCCTCTTTTCCTAGGATAACGACAATTGATCTCAGTGATCTCCCTGACTCACACTTCATCCAGCAACCCATTCTCCACACTTCTGCTAGGACAATCTTTCCAAAATGCAAATATGATCATATCACTTCCTTCTTTGAGTGGCCAAAGTTTCCCATCAGTGGTTTATAATAGAATTATGTATAACTCCAAAAATTCCAGTATCTTAACTCACACACACACACAAAAATTCACTCCTTGCCCAAGCTGAAGTTGTGCATCAGTGTAACCTCTCATTCAATGACTCAAGGACTCAGATGTATTCCAGATGGTTCCTTGGCTCTCTTGGGTTTTAGCGTCATCCATGTACCCAGCTGGCTGATTAGGAAGGAGACAAGGTGAGGAAGATCCTGTAGGAAGTTCCAGGAATAGATATGGAAGAGATTTCCATCACTTTTTTTTTTTTTTTGTACAATCCATCTGGCTCTGAGTTCTGACTCAGTTATGAGGTCTGTCTTCCTGCAAGGGATTCTAGGAAATGCTATTCATCTCTGTGTCCACAAAGAATAGGGAACCAGTCTCAGGAGTTTCTAGTCATGAAGGATTTAAAAAATATACTCAGATGTGTTTTATGCCTGGAAGTTCCAATTCAGTGGGTTTGGGATGGAGTTGAGTTCTTAAGTTATTAAAGTGATTTTCTTACAAATATTATTTTGAATATCATTAATAAAAAAGGGGGTCTAGTCATTCAGGCATGTGGAATACTGACAGCTCTCCTAATGAGCCTCTGTACTACTCAACACTGCTTTTACTCAATGTCTTCTATTGAGATTCCCCCCTTTTCACACTGACTACTGAAATAAACTCATATATCATCACTTTTATTAAGTTTTCCTTCACCTTCCAAAGTAGGATTGAGTGCCCCTTCACTGAATTCCTTTGTGACTTATCTTTTATCTATTGTGGTATCTTGAGCACTTTCTTCTACTATGTGTTTACAGTCTATACCTCCTTTTAGATTATACACCATTTGATCCTGTCTATAATGACTACCTGGGATGGGGCCAGGGTGACACATGATTTTTTATCACAGGTTTTGACTCAATAAAATTTGAATGGATAACTATGTATTGAATGAAGTAATAAACTTAGAAGTGACTTATTTATGTAGATAATATTCTCAAATTCTCTGATCCTCTCTCTGAGAATTCTTGTAAGGGTGCATGCAGACTCTGCCAATCAAATCCTTTAGGTTTGGTTGGGAGGCAGGGTCCTTTCTTACATTTGATATGGGGAAGGAGGTAAGGGTAAGAATATTTTTTAAAATCCAATTCAAAGAGAGTATCACAGTGAATCCAGAAAACATGCACACAAAGTAAGGCAGGCTCAAGGTAGGTACTAAGAGCCCAATCAGGGAAAAAGCATGATATATGGTTTTATAAAGAGCTGCTAACCAGAGAGGGCAGCTGGGAGTCCGCTGGCTTCGTTTCTGAGGCAGGAGTGCTATATCTTCATCTACTTTCACCTATTTCTACTGATGTGTGAGTTGACTGTGATCGGTCGATTAGGCAGTTACATGATGGCTGACTGTGTGTCCTGAGACACCTTCTATGAGTACAGTTCCATCGTTCTTAGTGACACTACAGGGAAAGCTGGACGGAGAGATGAATAGCAGTTTTTCAGCTTTTACATGTTGTTCTCTGAAAGCCAAAAGTAAAAAATAAATACCAGTCAGAAGTTCTAAAACCCAAATGAACTGATTATAGCTGTACTCTTATAACTTGTATCTCAAAATTCCTTACAAGCCTATTTACATGTTGAAGACATCAATTATTCCTCCCATTTGAAATATGTGGTTCTTGTAATCAATTGCTTTGAGTCAATGTTTAGAATTATTCATGAAAGAGTTATATTTTAATGGTATTTGATGAGAACCAGCAGCAGCATCCATTAATTTGATTAGATTTGTAGGGGCTGGAAGAAAAAGCTGGCACTCAGCCCAAAGTGAATCAATAGTGCGGGGTCCAAGTGTGAGCACGCAGCCAGCCCTGCCAGCCTGGATCCTGCAGAGTGCTGACTGTGGGAGGGTGACAAGCCAGGCAAGGCCGGTCTCATGTCCTCTCTTTCAGCCCTTTGGCATTTTATCATCAGTCCCCTCTTAACTCAAGGTAGTGAGTGTGAAGATATGCTCCTCTTGTGCCCCTCCCCCAACCCCACTTATTGTTGTCCCTTCAGGAGAACAGACAGAGTTGAGATGATCTATTTTTTTTTTTGAAACCTAAGTGCTTAAATATGTGTCATAGCTCAAACCTGAAAACAGGAAAATAAATCTGACATCGAGGAAAACAGCAACCAGGGCCAAGGGCCCAATTTTCCTGCAGAGTGCTTCTATTTGAGAAGGTCAGGGAGTAGATGTCAAGAGGGCAGAGTCAGCGTTATATCCAAGGGACCCAACAAGGGAGGAGGTGTGGTGACAGACACTACTGAAGCTCTGTCACCTTCAGCACTGCCAAGGTGCTATCATGGTTCCAGAGAAATCATTTTAAACAGAAAGCAACCCTGAAGGAGGCCAAAGGAGGGGCACAGGGACAACCCACAACTGGAAGATGGGTCACTTTGTACTTGGTGATAGACCGATTACCAGTGGCCAATCAGACGGTATTGGGTTCAAGGCAGTGTACAGGTAGAACAGGACAATAGACAAGGGGCCAGGCTGGACTAGTCCTCCCCGCGAGTCACACCATATGGGGGCACCTCAGTGCCCCCAAACAAGAATAACTGACTTGTAAGAATAGACCTCATTGATGAGGATCAGGATCCTGGGACACTGCTGGACTTCAGTAAGAGTTAGTGCTGAACGCAATTGAATCCACAAATGTAAGGACATTCTTGTACACAAGCACAGAAACACACACACACACACACACACACACACACACACTCTCACTCACACAAGAACTGAAATAACACCAGAATTACCAAGGCAGAAAGGATCATATTTACTTTTACAATAGACGACATAAAAAACAAAGGAAGATACAAGGAATGAGCAATTCATCTATCAACATTCTGTCCCCCTAACAAAATACCTGAGATAAATGTCATATAAAACAAAGTTTCCATTCCTAATTTTTTTTTTTGAGGAATCTCCAAACTTCTTTCCAGAGTGGTTGCACTAATTTGCAGCCCCACCAACAACGTATGAGTAAGCCTTTTCCCCACTGTTGGGAGAGGCAGATGAATTGTGGGTTTGTCTAAGCCATCTCTAAGCAGAGGTGTGCCTCTTGGAAAACTCTCGGTGTGGTATGACCCATCTGAGGCTGCTCTGTTCCCTTGGCAATGACCTGCTCAAAGAGAATTCTGTAATACCGCAGAATTTATTAGTTCAGACAGCCCTAGGTTCAAATGCAACTCCCCAGAGGTGGAATGAGATATCAGTGCTACAGCTATCTTTGAGGAGCCTGCTGCCTGGAGGAGGAAGAATTACTGTGCAAGTGACAAGTCCCTAGTCAGGCCAACTTCCCCACAGCCTCTCACCTCTTGTTTACCATGAAGAACCCTTCCCCACAATAAATTCCTTTGGTGTGTTTCACTATAAATAAAGTATTTGTGGGCTTTTTCCCTTTGTTAGGATCAGACCCACCAGGTCTTTTCTACTGGTCAAGCCTCAGCTTTCAATATATATTCCTTGTATCCTTTGTTTGTTCGTATGTATGTATTCTGTGGTGCTAGGGATTGAACCTTATGCATGTGAGGCAAGCACTCTACCAACTGAGCTATATCCCCAGTCCCCTGTTTTTATTTTTTATTCTAATTTGTTATATATGAGAGCAGAATGCATTACAATTCATGTTACACATATAGAGCACTATTTTTCCTATCTCTGGTTGTATATAAGTATATTCACACCATTTGTTTCTTCCTACATGTACTTAAGGTAATGATATCCATCTCATTCCACCATCTTTTTTTACCCTCATACCTCCTCCCTTTCCCTCCTACCCCTTTGTCCTATCTAGAGTTTGTCTAACACTCTCATGCCCCCCCTCCGCCCAACACCATTGTGAATCAGCCTCCTTATTTCAGAGAAAACATTTGTCATGTGGTTTTTTGGGATTGGCTGACTTCACTTAGCATTATCTTCTCCAGATTCATCCATTTACCTGAAAATGACCTATTCCATTGTGTGTATATATGCCACATTTTCTTTATCCATTCATCCACTGAAGGGCATCTAGATTGATTCCACAGTTTAGCTGTTGTGAATTGTGCTGCTATAATCATTGATGTGGCTGTATCCCTGTAGTATGCTGTTTTTAAGTCCTTTGGGTATAGACTGAGGAGTAGGATAGCTGGGTCAAATGGTGGTTCCATTCCTACCTTTCCAAGGAATCTCCAAACTGCTTTCCATATTGGCTGCACCAATTTGCAGTCCCACTAGCAATGTAAAAGTGTATCTTTTCCCCCACATCCTCACCAATACTTATTGTTGTTTTTGTTCTTAATAACTACCATCCTGACTGGAGTAAGATGAAATCTTAGAGTAGTTTTGATTTGCATTTCTCTAATTGCTAGAGATGTTGAACATTTTTTCATATAGTTGTTGATTGATCGCATATAATCTTTGGAGAATCTTATGTTCATTTCCTTGGCCCATTTATTGATTGGGCTATTTGTTTTTTTTGTTTTTTGGTTTTTGGGGTTTTTTTGTATTTAGCTTTTTGAGTTCTTCAGATACTGTAGAGATTAGTGCTCTATCTGATGTGTGAGTGGTAAAAATTTGCTCCCAAGATGTAGGCTCTCTATTCACCTCACTGATTGTTTCTTTTGCTGAAAAGAAGCTTTTTAGTTTGAACTTGCCCCATTAATTGATTCTTGATTTTAATTCTTGTGCTATAGGAGTCTTATTAAGGAAATTGAGGCCTAATCTGACATAATGGAGATGTGGGCCTACTTTTTCTTCTAATAGGCGCAGTGTCTCTGGTTTAATTCCTAGGCCTTTGATCCACTTTGAGTTGAGTTTTGTGCACGGTGAGAGATAGAGCTTTAATTTCATTTCGTTTGTTTGGGTTTTTTTGGTGTTTTTTGTTTTGTTTTGTTTTGTTTGTTTGTTTGTTTGGTGTTAAGCTTTTTTTAGCCCTTTTTATAACCTGGAAATAACACCTTATCTGATGTGTGGGTGGCAAAGAATCACCATTTGACCCAGTTATCCCACTCCTCAGTATATATCCAAAGGAGTTAAAGTAAGCAGACTACACTTATAAAGCCACATCAATGTTTATAACAGCAAATTCACAATAGCTAAGTCATAGATCCAACCAATATGCCTATCAACAGAAGAATGTGTAAAGAAATTGTGGTATATACACAAAGTGGAATACTACTCAGCCATAAAGAAGAATGACTTTATGACCATCATCAGTAAATTGTTGGACCTGGAGACTAACATGCTAAGTGAAATAGCAAATTCCCCAAAGCCAAAGGTCAAATGTTTTCTCTGATATGTGGATGCTAACAAGGGGTGGGGAGGAGAAGAGCAGAATTTCAGTGAGAATGAGGGGATAGGAATAGTTATGACAGTAGAATGAATTTGATGCAACTTTCCTATGTACATATATGAATACACCAGGGTGAATGGAATCATCATGTACACCCAAAAGACTGAGATCCTAATTAGAATAAGATATATTCCATGCTTGTATAAATATATCAAAACATTTTTCTACAGTCATGTATAACTAAAAAGAACAAATTTTATAAAGATTTATTTTGTCTCAAGATTTTGAAGTTTCCAATCCAAGATCAAGAGACCTGTTGCTTTGGACTTTTTATAGGAACAATGACAATAGCAGTGAGCATTCAGTGGAGCAGAATGCTCACTGACCTCGGGGTCAGGGAGCAAAGAGAAAAATAGGCTGGGGTTCCACAATCCCCTTGGAGGGCATATTCTCAATGACCTAAGACCTCCCACTAGACCTCACCTCTTTAAAGTTTTACCCCCTCCCAAAAGCACCAATCTGGGGACCAAGTCTTTAACACATGTCCAAATTAGAGCAGGCAATATTTCTTATCACTACTATTAAGGGATTATCTGCACAGTTCTGTCTAGTATTTGTAAGGCTCACTGCTGTATCTCTGGTGTCTCTCTCGAATATGCTGAAGTGGGGAGGTGTGCAGGTGCCAGATTATGCTTGACCTTGTTGAGAAATTTGCATTTTCTTCTAAGGATAATGGGAAATCCTTGAGGAATTTTAAGTAGGAAATGGTGTCATCAGATAGAGCACGTTTTAAAAATTACTCTGACGGAGAATGGATGTTGAAACCCAATCAATATTTTTAAAAAACCAATTAAATCAATTTAGTCTTCAATTTAGAATGCAGTATTTTAGGTCTTTTCTGTACAACTGAATGAAATTACTCACCACCTGCTTGTGTGAATATACCACACCAAACTGGCTCCCTCTTAACAAGGGATTCTGATTTAGGGAGCTCACCGCAGACAGCCGGGAAATGGTGACAGAGGGTTGAGCCACCCAGTAAAAAGACACCAAAAGAGACTCTTGTAACTCAGATCTTTGTAATAACTAAAGGATTACCTTCAAATATTTCAATTTGTATAATGAAGTGAAATACATACTGTTTTTCAGAAGGTTAACGTAAGCAAGACCTGGGGACATAAAGAGATCGATGTGTCAAAATTTCTATGTGCAGATGACATGCAAAAGTAGGAAAGTCATCGGGGTGTCTCAGCTCTAACCATGGTCTGTTCTCCTTGAAAAACAACCTCAGTTCTGCAAGTAATTTTCATGAAACAGCAGCAATTCCAATTAAAGACATTCTAATGACTGTAGTAGATGTGGAGATCCCTTACCAAAACTTGCTGTCCAGCTGCAGGCGAAGTAGTCGTGGACAGCTTCCTGCTGTCTGCCTCAGTTGCTGACAGCCACCTTGTGCAGGGGAACACCCCTCCTGGGGCAACACACAGTCTGTAATAAAGCTCTGACACAGTCAGAAGAGCCACTGGATAATCAAGCTCCAAAGGAAGCCTCAGACAAACCATTTTCCAAGGACCAAGGAATACACTGATAAGAGGAGCAACAGTATTACTTAGAAACAGACAACCACACTCAACCCCATAGTAGTTCTGATCACATCTGCTATGCCAGATGTGATATATTTGCTAGGACAGTGATAGTTCTCTTCTGAAGGCCAAAACTGATGATCAGAAAGGCTGTTGATAGATTTGATTTATAGCAGTTGGAACAATAAGACCCCCCCCAAAATACAGATATGGAACAGAATCCAGGAAGCCACAATTATTGTAATTCCTGACAATATCGGTGGCTCCCAATGGTTTTATCTATGGGAAATAAAGGAGATGTGTCTATAGCAAAATAAATGGGGATTTGAGTAGAATCCTGGTAAGCTTGTTCTAGCAAAAGAAACCACGTTCAGAGGACCCAGAAGCCGATGGTAGTCATTCTCACAACTGATAACCCTTGAACAGTTTCTAGATCTTGAGCCAACTTAACACCCAGAGCCCTCTGACTAAAGAGAGAACCAGGTTTCCATGAAGAATTATCCTAAAACACCACAGTATACATCATGGTAATGATTTTACTACTGGTCCTGCTCCCAGATGGACCTATGGCCATATATCAAGAAATGGTGTCCATGAAGAAAGGCGAATACTGAAGTGTTTTGAGGACTATTGAACATGGAGTCTGAATTGACAGTGATTCGTGGACACTCAACGTGTTGTAATAGTCTCTTGTTATATTGGGGAACATTCAGGGTCTAGGTTATAAATGAATCCTGGCCAAGGTCTGGCTTTCAGTAAGCCCACTGGATCCTGACCTGCCCCCATGGTCATTTCTCTCATCCCAGAATGTGCAGCTGGGACGGACCTACATGGCAGGTGAAGTAACCTCCAGATGATGTCCTTGGTTATCGGAGTTAAGAGCTATCATGAAGGGGAAGGGCAAGTAGAAGTCTCTGAAACTGACCATCTATGCCCAGTTAAAAAAAAAAAAGTAAGGAAAATACATATGCTATATTGAGGGTGGGGGAAGAAATTAGTGTCATTCTTGAAGCTCTCTAAATGTAGGAATGGTCATCCTTCTCATATCTCTGTTTAATTCATTTCTCTGACCTCTGCAAAAATTGTATGAATGCTGGGGGAAGTAGACTCCCACAAATTCAACTGAAATGCAGTTCCCATCTCAGTGGCTATGCCAAATTTAGAATCTTTGCTAGAACAGATTAACGTCCTCAGGTAAGTGGTATACAGCCACTGATTTATCAAATACATGCTTTTCTACCTTAATCAGAAAAGATGTCAGAAACGCTTGGCATTTACAAGAAGCCAACAAAAATATATTTATAGTGTTATCCAAGAATAACTCTACTGCTTCAGTCATAACATAGTCCAAAAAAATCTGGACCATCTGGGCATGCTACAGAAATTGACATCGATCCCTTTCACCAATGATATTATAGTTATGGGGAGATCAGCATGAGGCAGATATCATACAAAAAGTCTCAGTAATAGATATGAATCCCTTAGGGTAGGAAAAGGGCCCTGAGAGAATTTAGGGATCTGACACAGTCACAAAATTTTTAGAGCTGGTCCACCAGTCAGGAACATGCTAAAATCTCCAAATGTGTTCATCTTGCACTTCTAGCACACACACACACACACACACACACACACACACAGTACAATGCCTAACAGACTACATTTCACTTATAGAGACACTGTTTCAGTTAGTATTCCAGACAATGGGAAAGCCTTTCAGGTTTACAAAGTGGGTTTAAGCCTGGTACAGAAACAAGTTTTACAGCAGCTTGGCCCATAAGATCACTAGACCCAAGGTGTTGTAAATATCAGTGGTGAGAAAAGAAGCTAAATAGGATAGGTATTTTGCACAAGAGAGGCCAAAACACTGACCTCTGAGTTTCTGGAACAAGGCCATACCTCTGTAGCTAAGAATTATTTGTTTTTTAAAAAATCACCTCCTATGTAGTTCTGGTGCTTGGTAGACACAGAGAACCTTACCACTGTACACCATAGGATCATATGATTCAACAGCCCATCATGGGCTGGGTCCTTTCTGACCCAGACACCAGGTTGGGCAGGAGTTGCTATAAGATGGATGTGGTATACCTAGTACAAACACAAGCAAGACCTCAGAGAACAGGTAAGCTGCGTGAGCAAGTAGGTCAGAGGACCGATGGCATCCTCCTGTATGACAATAGCCTTCCTCTCTCTACTCACACTTAAGGAGATATATATGCTGTATCTTAAATTTCCAACTAATAGAAAGGAAAAACATCCAACTTTGGTTTATGAATGGCTTGGTTTAGTATATGGATCCTCCCTGAAAATGGACAGCAATTCTACCATGGCTCATTCAGGGGTGGCCTTGAATGACCTTGAGAGAAATAGTCTTCTTAACGATCAGTTCCTTGGTTGGATAACCTATTCACATACTCTGTATGGAAAGAAAAGTTACCGAAGTTTAGAAAATATAGATAAACTTATGGGTCAGGGCAAGTGGCCTGGCTAACTAGTTGGGGGTCATATAAGAACATAAGTGAGTGGTGATCACAAAATGTGAAGATCTTTGTATCATACATTTCTCTCTCTCTCTCTCTCTCTCTCTCTCTCTCTCTCTCTCTCTCTCACACACACACACACACACACACACACACACACCCCATGAGAGAGAAATTAAATAACCAAGAGACAAAATGACTCAGCTGTGGATGTCAGCTTCTGTCATAGGCACCCTAGGTGAAAAAGACTTATCAGAGATTGCCTTTGTTTTATAAGGTTTTGTATTTTCATGAAAATGATGAGGCTAAATCATTGAAGCAAATAAAAAAAATAGTGATAACTATGAACAAAACAGAATAGGTAAGCTGAACTGTCAGCCTCTCTTCAAAGAAACCAGAGTGGTCCAAAGAAAACATGTCACGTTGTGAAAGATGTTTTGTCTGTCATAATCTGGAGAGATTTTTCAGCAAAATCAGTTAATTTGTGCTCGTTAAGACAGCAAAAACAATCTGTCAATCTGACCCTCTCCACTGTCTTTCTGTGGGTCTTGGGGCTGTCCATAAGCTATGGGGAGATCTGGCTGCCTGACAGCTGATTAGAATACTTCAGTGAGATGCTGTGATGAATAGGAATTTTCAAATAAGTGTAGTGAGCTCTCTCCTCATTCTGCATAGGTGTTCAAAGACCTTCCAAGAATACTGGAATGTTTTGTAAAAGATTGAGTTAATTAAGGAATATCCGATCAGATGTCTTCTTGCATCCCAAGAATATGTTTATTCCCAGCATCCTAGGATCAGAAAGCAAAATACAAAAGATTAGCAAAGGAACAAAGATAGTGGTCCGCAGACACAGCCAGTCCTAGCTTTCCTGTACTATTAATAATATTGCTCTAGTTGAACAGATGCAGAAATAACTGATAATCCATGACAGGTGGGAATTCATTTATTCTAGAATCATAAGGGCTGTAAGGGTAAGAGGGTATTTATTACTGAGTGATAAGGAAATCTGTCTGTCAATACCTTTTCTGGTGTGGTCAGTCTATCTTTGTAATCAGAAGACAAGGCCATCGGTGTTTCCACGGGATGGAGTCTGATACTGAATTTTCTCCATTGGTTTGTGACGGAGAACTCCTCAGGGCATGCTTTCTGGGGTTTTCTTTTTCAAGTGGTGTGGTTCCGATTTTTTAATTGTATGTTGAAAAACAAAACAAAACAAAATCCACACCAAATAGCAGTCACGACACTAAAGCAAAGCAATGACTGGCATATGTACTTTGTTTTTCCAAGAATCTTTAAACACAAATGCTTGCACATACACAAGAGTAAAACATTTCAGCACATTTGGCAACCAAACCCCTATTTCATAAGGCTTTCTAAACAGCACCTGTATCAGCCAGCTTTTGCAACACTCTGACCAAAATACGCAACAAAACAACTTAGAAAACAGAAGGTTTATTTGAGGTTCACTGCTTCAGAGGCCTTAGTCCAGAGAAGGCCAACTCGGTTGCTCTGGGCCCAAGATGCAGCACATCATAGGGAAGAGCTCAGCCGAGGAAAGCTGCTCAGCTTATGAAAGGAAGAAGGAGAAAGAGAAAGAAGAAGAGAGGGAGAGAGAGAGAGAAAGGAGCTGCAGGGAAATTCATCCTTCCAAGCATATTCCCAGTGGCCCACTTCCAGCCACACCCACCTGCCAACAGTTACCACCTAGTCAGTCCAGCTAGGATGCATTGATTATGTTATGACTCTCATAATCTAATCATTTTGCCTCCAAATATTCCTGCATTAACAGGAGCTTTGGGAGAACACCTTATATCCAACCATAACAGCACCTTTAGTAAATGCATATTGCAAAAAATGAAGAAATAAAGGAGTGAATATGTGAATTGATAGATGGATTAATATAATTAATATAATAGGAGATGTGACAGCTTTGCATAACATATTACTTTTATTTTCCTCATCTTTATTACTTTTATTTTCCTAACTAATCTCTTAAACCTGCTTGCCCAAATTATTCAAAATCTGGTATCATCTCCCCAAGGTGTTTTCAACTGTTAGTCCTGTGGACTCCTGAGCCTCACTTTCTTTTAAGAGACATGGTTGTCTGCTTAGTCCATTATCATTATTCATCCCGTCATTGCTATACATAGTTGGAAATTGGTCCTTTTTAATCACATGGGTTGTTTCACACTGCTGAAATAATCCCTTAGAAACTTAAAACTTTGAAGAGGAATGTCAGTTTTATATAAAAATATCACCCCAAAGAAATTGTCTCACATTCAAGTTCCCAAAGTGAAATTCTTTTAGTTTATCCTCACATGCAGGGAGTTCTTCATACAAAACACAAAGCATCAGGAATGGACTAGGAACTGAGTCCTGAGAGTCCTCTGGTCTTGTTCCCATTATGAACTAAAACTATACCTGCCCTTAAAGCATTCTTAAATTTTGAATCTAGACTTTCCCTTTCCATATGATGCATGACCATTTGGGATGCTTATTCCTTCCTGCCAAATGAATAATCTTGAATCATGGAGGTCCATCATAGAGTTTATGATAATATTGAACATCAAAAGAGAAGACAGAGGTCTCTTTTCCTCCTAGGAAGCTCCTTGGCCATTGTGCCAACTTAATCTTCTCTGCACACCAAAGGGTGTTGAGAGAGACTCCCCCAATAGGCTATCAAATGCCCTGTTCCTTCTTCCTCAAGGGAAACCATCCTCACCTTTACATAACTAACAAGTACTATCCAACTGACTTACCCAAATGCAGAACTCCTGGTGCAAATAAAATGATGAATTTACCCAACAGAAAAAAAAATGCAGAAGCTATTTCTCTCTCAAAAAAAAAAAATTGAGTTCTGGCTCATCCAATGTTGCATTGCAGTGATAATATATCGAATTTGACATATATTGAAGCCTTCATGGTGTTCCAGCTCTTTGTTAAGCACTTCACATGTATTGGCACATTTAATACTCACAATTTCTGTGACTGACACAATCCTTACCTCCTTTTTACAGATTGGGAAACTGAGGCCAGGAGAGGTTCAGTAACTTGGGCAACAAAGCCAGATTCAAATGGAAAGCATCTAACTTGTGGTACTTACTGCTCTGGGCTAGACATCTATCTTTCACATGTGCAACACAGTAGGCAGACAGCAGGAGGTGTGGAAAGGGAGAGGGCAGAGACAGGGTCATGGTACAGGTTTGGAGTATTCTTTTTGCTATTGGGGTCCTTTCCTAGGCTATAAAAATAGAACTTATTTTTTCATACCCCTCTTCAGCACTTCATAGAATTGAAAGTGGAGGAATCTCATTCTCACCAAGTCATATTTTATTACAAACATATTATGTGCTTCCACTTTCTGTAGCATTCTGGGAGGATTAATACTTAAAATCCATACATGTTGGAAAAATATAATTTCTTGGGTCAGCCTACACTCTTGCTTTTCTACCCTTTGGAAAACCAACTTCCTCAAATGCAGATCCCAGGAAAAAAAAATTACTGATAGAGAACTGCCTTTAGATTTTGTTATTTGTTTCTAGTGGCAGAGTATTTTACATGGTGCCAAAGACAATAAAAGACCAAGTCGGTTTTAAAAGAGATTCTTTAGAATGGTCAAACATCCTCCTTCCATTGTATAGTGAATATTTTTGTAAAATGTCAGGATTTACATAGGCAAATTATTCTCTCCTCAAAACATTTCTCCTTTCTTATTCCAGATCTTAGTGTTACTATATATGATTTTATTTTGAAATACTTCAGCACAGGCACAGTGATGCAAATGTGTGTCTATTTGTTTAAGGCATATTCAAACTGACATTACATCAGAAAGGCTACATGCCCAAGGACTTTCTACAGTGTTCAAGTCATTGATCACTTATCTAATGTGGCTACATAGTAAAATTAATGTCAGAAACAAATGCTCCTTACCAAAGTAATCCTCCCTGCTTCTATTACTACATGTATCTAAGTTTGATGCATCTCATAATAAGGTGTTTTAGACTATCTCACCTAGTAAGCTGTGAGTGTTGAGGAAGCATAGATCACATTTTATTATTGTTTTATGTTCCTTAGAGCACAAAGAAAGTATATAAATTCAGTCAATACCTCTGAATTGTTCACAACATTCATACTCAGTTTAACAGTGGTTTCTTGGATGTCTCCTCTAAGAGTCAAATTGAAGTGGATAGAAGAACCATGGTGGTTTTCGAGCAGGAACAAGAGGGAATTCTCACACACTTAAGGTCTTGACTCAGTATCTAGGACATGAACTTTCAAACACACAGGTCAGGCAATTATGAAGGAGATGATTCTGGAACCATATCCTATCTATGTGTTGGTAACAGAGCCCGAACAAGGAAATACTGGTGTAAGCCAAGGAGGGAGGACTCACACTGACACTGGAAAAGGAAGTCTGGATAACTAGTAGCAGAGCAGCATGGCTATCTTTTCTCTGGGGTTCTGTGTCTCTAAATCAAGCCAACCCACTGAAATTAGTGACTCGGTACTTCACTGATATGCAAACTGATTTACAGCATTTGTTCTGTTGAACTGTTCTGAAAGAGCACCTGCAGAAATCCATCAGTGTTGATTGTTTCTTTATTTTGAGCACAAAATGCTGGAAGTTGTCTAACAGAATGTAATAAGTGGTTTGGGAAGTGGGAAATGATGAGGAGCAGTAGAAAACTTAATAGAATCTTGTTTCTTGAAACAATTCACAACCAGGCTGTGATAGTCCTGCTATTACTAATTCAAGTGTTTAAATGTAATCATACTGCAATAAACAAAGGAGCAGTTGATCAACTGAATGGATGAGCAAAACACTTCTGGTTTCAACCACAACATGTTTAGACCTTTGAAGTAATCACTCCCCACCTTAAAATAAGAAAAAAGCTGAACATACTGAAAATCCACAACTTTTCTTGGACTCCTTAAAAAATTGAGGTCGATCTTACTGGAGTGAGATGGTATCTTAGAGTAGTTTTAATTTGCATTTCTCTGATTGCTAGAGATGGTGAGCATTTTTTCGTGTATTTGTTGATTGATTGTCTATCCTCTTCTGAGAAGTGTCTGTTTAGGTCCTTGGCCCATTTGTTGTTTGGGTTATTTGTTTTTTTGTTGTTTAACTTTTTGAGTTCTTTGTATATCCTAGAGATTAGGGCTCTATCTGATTTGTGAGGGGTAAAAATTTGTTCCCAGGATGTAGGCTTCTCTGGTATAATGGAGGTGACTCAAAATGGGGTAGGGAGGAAGAGCATGAGTAGAAAATTACCTTTAGATAGGGAAAAGAGGTGGGAGGGAAAGGGAGGGAGAATGGGAATTGCATGGAAGAGGGAAGGAAACCCCCTTCGTTATACAGAATACAGGTATGAAGATGTGAGGGGAAAAAAAGAAGAAGTGGGTCACATTAGATGGGGTAGAGAGAAGTGATGGGAGGGAGGGGGAGGGAGGGGAAGGGAGGGGAAGGGAGGGGAGGGGAAGGAGAAAGGAAGGACAGCAGAATAAAATAGACATTATTATTGCTGAGGGTATATATATGACTGTATGACTAATGTAATTCTGCAACCTGTACACTCAGAAAAATGAGAAATTACATCCCATTTGATTCAAAGTATGAATTGTCAAGATCGTTGTACTGTCATGTGCAACTAATTAAATAAAAAAATAAAATAAAAAATCGAGGTCAAGGCAAACTAACATTCTGAAAATTGGAAGGATATATGGTTACAGAAAAATAGAATCAGAACTAAGAGTAGTTTATCTGGAAAAGGAGCTGCAAGAACCATAAACTGGTAGGAATGCCTAAATGATAATTTTGATGAACTGCTGGAAGCTAGTGTGAATGAGCTTGAGAGTGAGAAACCCTGGGGACCCAGTCTTAGAGGACTTCCACACTTTCCTGGGTTCTGATAGTAAACATCAAAAAACAAACAATCAAAACCCTTCCTATTTGTGGAGGGATAAGGGGAAAAATTATTTTGGTGAAACATTCTTTACAACAAGAGCCTGATCTCCAAAAGAATAACTTCATCAGATCCATATTGCACCCACGAGAAAAAGAATGATGCAAATCCATTCCCCCTCTTGCCTTCCTGTCTGACCCAAGCGGGGAAAAATAAGTTAGGAAATGATGAAAGTTATAGTCTAGGGAAACAGGCCCATTAAAAGACTGAGATTTCATTATACAATTAGAGAAAAACTTCTCCTCCCTCACACCTTGCCATATCAGCAGAGCTCCAGTAGATAAGAGTGGGTGATAGTGAAATAACTGCAAGAAAGACTCTATTTAAAGATCAGTTCTCTGGAAAAGTCAAAGACAAAATTGGAGACAGAAACAAGGACATTAAATGAAACTGAGGTCTCTGGTTCCAATAACTACAATAAACAGTAAGTACAGTCCAATTCTCAGTCGGGTTAGCATGAAACTGCACACGAAAGGTCTGTTTACCTAAGTTTTTGTTATCCAATACATGTTCAGATTTCAACAAAATATTGCAAGGCATGCTAAAAGGCAAGGGGGAAAAAAAGCAATCCCACAGACTAAAGAGGTAAAGCAAGTGTAATAACCAGACTCAGATATTGATTTTGGAATTATTAGTGGATCTAGACAATATAATTAACACATTATGGTCTCCAATGGAAAAATTAGGCAACATGGAAGAAAAGATGTCATTTGTGAGCAAAGAGACAGAAATTCTAATAAACAATAAAGAACATTTTCTAGAAACTAAAAACAGAAGTGAAGGATGAAATAGAAATGAAGAGTTCCATTGATAGCTGTGTAGGTAGGCTGGACATGGATAATCAGTGGCCTTGAAAATGTGGTAATAAAACTTCTAAACTGATATACAGAGAGAAATTAAAAAAAAATAAAGTTTTTTTTAAAAAGGACAGAATATCCAAGAATAGTTAGGTAATTTCAAAATGGTAACATTCATGCATTGGGATTATGAAGGACAAGAAGACAGGACAGAGAATAAATATTAAAAGTAAGAGTGTCTTCAGATTTTCAGATTACTGACATACACCAAACCACAAATATGGTAAGCTCAGACATCACCAAGAAGGATCAATATTAATTAATCTGCACTTAAGCATCTCATATTCAAACTGATAAAAAAAATAGAGCAAAACAGAATTTTAGAAGAAGCCAGATATAAACAACAATACCACTAATCTATAGAGGGAAAAGGATAAAAATTACAGTGGACTTCTTGACCTAAACAAGGCAAGCCAAAAATCAATCAATCAATCAATCAATCAATAAATAAATAAAACAAAATAAAATAATAGAGTAAAATCTTTAAGGTATTGGGAAAAAAACACAAACACAGAATATTTTATCCAGCAAAATGAACTATCAACAACAACCAGCCCTTCTCATAAGAACACTAATTTTATTAGATCCAGGCCTTACCTATGATCATATTTAACCTTATTATCTCCTTAGAGGCCCAACTCCAAATTCAGTCACAGTAGGGATTATAGATTCAAAATATGAATTTGAGGAGGACATAAACATTCATACAATAACAGCCATTTTAAGTGAAAATGGTCTAAATTTGCCAATTCAAAGATAGGGATTATCTGACTGAATTAAAAAAGAGACCCAACTATATGTTGTTATAATGAAACTCACTTTAAACACAAAGACACATGTATATTAAAAGTAAAGGAATGGAAATATAATACCATGCTAATATTAATCAAGTGAAATCTGAATTACCTGTATTAATTTCAGATGAGCCAAGCTTCAGAATTAGGAAAATAATGAAGGATAAAGAGAGGCATTATATAATGAAAAATGGATCAATTCTCAAAGAAGATATAACAGTCCTTAGTATGTATGCTCCTAACAACAGATCATCAAAATCTATACACCAAAAACTGACAGAATTTCAAAGAGAAATTGATAACTCCTCTCTGACCGTATGAGAATTTCATTCTGCCCTTTCAGCAATTGAAAAAAAATTCAGCAAGCAAAATAGCAACAAGTTTATGATAGAACTACACAGAATCATTGATCAACTTGAACTAGTTGACAGAGAATACTTCATCCAACAATAGCAGAATACACATTCTTCTCAAGCTCACAAGGAACATTCACTGAGATAGACCATGTATGGGCAATCAACAGAACACAAATCAACAAATTTAAAAGAATAGAAATCAAACAAAATATAATCTCAGATCATAATGGAATTAAACTAAGTATCAATAGCAGAAAGATTGGAAAAACCCAAATAAATCAACATATTTTTAAAAAATAAAAGATCCAAAAAAAGAATTCTAGGACACTTAAAAATATTTTGAACTATGTGAAAATTAAAATAGAATTCATTAGAATTTGTAGAGTATAGCAAAATTAATGCATAAGAGAAATTTATAGCATTAGATGCCTGTGTTAGAACAGCAGAAAAATCTAAAATCAACAATGTAAGAAAATTATAGAATGAGAGTCAATTTAAATCTACAGCAAGCAGAAAAATGAATTAATAAAGATCAGAGTGGAAATTGATGAAATGGAAATCAGGAAATTAATAGGAAAAAAACTCAATAAAACCAAATGCTAGTTTAAAGAAAAAAATCAATAAACTGATAAACCTTTAGTTGGGTAATGTAGTCAATTTCTTGCTGCTATAATGAAATGCCTGAGGCTAGGTAACTTATAATGAACATAATTTTAAAATTTGTTTACTGGTACAAAATAATTATACAGAATAGGGCACTTCATTTTGACATATTTGTACATGCACATAACATAATTCGATCAATTTCACTCCTCAGTGTCTCCCTTTACTCTCCTCTCATCCCCCCTGATCTCTGCCTTCTACCTAAACAGAGATATATTTCTCACAGTTCTAGAGGCTTAAAAGTCCAAGATTGGGGGCTCAGCATATGATGAAGGCCTTCTTGCTTTGTCACCCCATAGTAAAATGTGGACAGGAGAGAGATAGAAAGTTACACACACACACACACACACACACACACTTACACACACACAGAGAGAGAGAGAGAGAGAGAGAGAGAGAGAGAGACCTGGAGAGAAAGAGAGAATATACTCCTTTTATGGGTAACCCACTTCCCTAATAATAGCATTATCCATTTATGAGGGCAGAATTCTCATGGCTAATTACCTTTTCATACTCCCACTTCTTAATACTGTAACAATGGCTATTCCATTTCAACATGAGCTTTGGATGCAACAAATATTCAAACCGTGGCACCAGGCTAATAAAGAAATAAAGGGAGAAGACACAAATTTCTAGTATTAGAAATGAAAGGGAAATCATCACTACTGACCCCATAGGCAACAAAAAAAGGTATTCAAGAATATTATGAACAATTCTCTGTCAACAAATTTGATAAATCAGGGGACCAATCCTGTAAAGAAACAAGCTACTCAACTAATACAAGAAAAGAAAGATATTGGTCCCATTTGAGTGGGCCCATATCTGTTATCAATAATTAATTAGCTTTTGAAGCATAAAGTAGCATGCCCAGCAAGTTTTAATTATGACTTATACCAAACATTGAAAGAAATCATGATACCAGTGTTCTATTATCTGATTCAGAAAATAGAAACAGATAAAATGCTTAATAATTCATTCTATGAAGCCAGCATACCTTACACTAAAGCCAGATAAAGACATTACAAGAAAGGAACACTGTAGACCAACCCCTCTCAAGAATCTAGAGGCAATGGGACTGGGGATATGGCTCAAGAGGTAACGTGCTCGCCTGGCATGTGCGGGCCGCTGGGTTCGATTCTCAGCACCACATAAAAATAAAGATGTGTGTCCACTGAAAACTGAAAAAAAAAAAAAAAAGAATCTAGAGGCAAAGAAATATGAGTAGGTAAATGTCGACTGCATAGAGCAGTTGAACACCATGGACAGGTGGGATTTAGTTCAGGTATGTGATGCTAGTGTAACATTAGAAAATCAATAAATGTAATCCACCACAGAATAGGAAAAACATTGGACCAAAATCTACTTATAATTTTAAAACTCTTGGCAAACTAGCACAAAAGGAGGACCTCCCCAACCTGATAACAAGCATCTACAAAACCCTGCAATTATATCATGCATAATGTTGAGAAACTAAATGCTGTCCCCCTAAAATCATGTCATGCCAGAAGCCCTAACTAGTGCAATAAGTCAATAAAAGACAAATAAAATTATGCATTTTGGAAAGGAAGAAATCAAACTGATAAAGGGCTGATACACAAAAGTCAATTGCTTTCCTATACAACAGTAATGGACAATTGCAATTGAAATTATGTACACAGTCATTTATTTACATCAAAGAAATGACCCACATGGGTATAGACCCAATGAACACAGGAGCTACATGAGGATTTTCAAAATATGATGAAAAGATAGAAAAGATATTATAAACAAATGGAGAGATAGTCCACATTCATGTGTTGGACAACTCAATATTTTAAGACTTCCATGCTTCCCAGCTTGATCTACAGGTTTAACTCAATTGCAATCAAAATCACAGCAAGCTATATTGTGGATACTGGCAAACTGATTCTGATTCTAAAGTTAATGTGGAAAAGCAAAAGATCCGAATACCCAACACAATATTGAAGATGAAGAACAAAGTGGGGGAGGGGCTCACATTACAGTATAGAATTACATTACAATACACATTACAGTATATAATCCAGACAGCATATTATTGAAAGAAAAACAGACACAAACAGCAGTGTAACAAATTAGAGAGCTCAGAACTACACTGACAAAAATGGCCAAATTATTGACAAAGGGGCAATGGAGAAAGGAGAGTCTTTTCAACAAGTGATGCTGGAAAATTTTAATATCTACATGCAAAAAAAAAAAACAAAAAAGAAACAAGAAATGATACACAGGCCACATAGTCCCCACAGAAATAAAGGGATCCTGTTTAACAATGTAAAACAACAAAACTTGTTGAAGACAACATGAGAGAAAATGTAGATTTTGAATGTTTTTCAACACAATTCCAAAACTTTGATTCATGAAATAAAAAATCAAGTGGGACTTTATTAAAATTAAGAACATCTGTTCAATAGGGATACCACTGAGAAACTAAAAAAGATAAGTCACATACTGGAAGAAAATGTTCCTAAAATACAAGTCTGTTAGAGGACTGCTATCAAAATACACAAAGAACATTCTTATTGAACAATAAGAAAGCAAACAACCTAATTAAAAGATAAACAAAACAAAACAAAAAATAAGCATGAGAGAAGATGCTCCATATCACTTATCATGAGGGAATTCAAATTAAAACAACAATGAGATAATGACACACATCCATTAAAAGAGTTAAACTAAAAAAAAAAAAATCTGTAAATACCAAGGGCTGGTGAAGAAAAGAAGCAACAGGAGCTCTCTTTCATTGCTGAAGATAATGTATAATTATATAGACACTGTGAAGACAACCTAGCAGTTTCTTACAACACTAAGTACAGTCTTCCTCATGTTCCAGAAATCACATACCTACTTACTCAATTTACTTAGGTTCGAACAAAACTGGACATGAATGTTGATAGTACTTTTATTCATAATCATCAACAACTGGAAGAAGCCAAGATGCCCTTTAATAGATCAAAGAATAATTATGGTACACCTATGCAATGGAATATATTATTCATCAATAAAAATAAATGAGATCACACCACAAAAATATATGAAAGAAATGTGATGTATATTGATAAGTGAAAGAAGCCATTTGGAAAATCACAAAGTCTATCATTTGAATTGTTTTGAATATTTGGTATTGTAGAAAAAGGTAAAGCTAAAGAGATAGTTAAAAAACAGAAATCAATGGTTGCCAGAAATTACCAGGAAGAATGAATAAGTAAGTGACAGGGGAGTGACAGCGGAGTTTTAGGGTCACAAAACAATCATGTATCTTATAATGGGAACATGGCATCACATGTTAAAACCCAATTAACTTCATAGCACAAAATATGAACCTTAATGTATACAAATTTTTTAAGAAATATCTTAGAAATTGGAGCATCTCAGTTAAAAAGTCAGACTATGACAAGAGAATCTATATTAAAAATATATAAAACCACCTTACTGAAGGGGTGGTGGGAAAAGACACTGACCTCAGTATATTTGGTAATGAGTGGAGACTAAAGACCAAAGCAAAAGGGACTGCATATAAGCACTACATCCACAGTGTCAGGTTCATAACTGATAGACTGTGTGTGTATTCTGGAGTCAAACAATTACATAAACAGAGCACAGGGCGAGTGAGGTTTCTCACTGTTGGAGTGGGAATTTACAAGTGAACGAGGGGATTAATCTAGAAAGACCTATGTAGTAGAGGATTAAAGTTGGAGAGAACAGTATGAAGACAGTTCATCCTCACATAGTCACAGAGAGTTGCAGAAGGAAATATTCATGAACACACGTAAATACATGAGTTAGTTTACACACATGCATTTCTTGGCAGTCAACTCAGAGGACTAAATGAAATGGTATTCCAGAAGCAATGATTATACACAGGACTCAGCTCTTGGTTTTAAATATTATTCTCTACTCAAGGCTTCTTGAAGAAATGGCCAGTTCCAGGACTAGGCCAAGAAATACACGCTAAGAACCTGGAGCATGTTGTAGTGCCAGAAAATATGTGAATGAAAAAGCAAAAACATTGATGGGGTTTGTCAAAGGGACATAGGAACCTATTAAAAGGGTTTCTAATGGCCAAAGCTGTTAACAGTTTGAGCCACAAAATAATGGAGTCATAGTGAATTATAAAATGTACCCATGTACTCTTGCTCACATAAATAAATGACTGAATAACTTAGTAAATGGAGGGGAGGGTCAAATCCCCTATAGAAAAGAATTACATTTTTGCAGATATTCGAACCTAAAAGAGGAAAGAGCATAATTCTCCAATTCTTTGTGGAATAGAGTGACTTTTTTTCCCAAAGAATACAGTATGGAAGGGAGGAAAAAGAGTTACATCAAGGTGATCAAGGTTAACACACATCAGACAAAAATCATGTTGAGAGTGTGTGATGAAAATGCTGCTTTACCTTGGTGATCTTCACCTCAGAACCTATAATCTCCATCTAATCACTGAAAATTACAATAGACAGCAATGCAAACCACAACAGAGAAGCATTCTATCTAATCAGTACTCCAAAACTGTCAAGGTCATTTACAATAAGGAAGAGTCTGAGAAAAAAAAAAAAATCACAGCCAAGAGCAGCCTCAGGAGATAGGGTAACTAATGCTAGGTGGTATCCTGGATGGATTCTGGAACAGAAAGGGACACTTGGCTAAAAAAAAAAAAAAAAAAAAGAAAGAAAAAAAAAAAAGAACTAAGGAAATTTGAATAAACTACAAACTTTAGTTAATAGCAATGTAGCAACATTCGTTCATCAATTTTAACAACTGTACCATAGAGCATATGGGAACTCTGTCCTTTCTGCCCCATTTTTTTCTGTAAATGTAAAACTGTTTGAACAAAATTATCTATTAAGAAAAAAGGGAAAAAATAATTTTGCTCAACTCACTCTGTGCACAGTGTAGAATGGGGACCACTCTGATGACAATTGTCAGGCTGAATGTAAAGCCTTTTGGAATGATAAGTGACTCCAATCACTTCCATTTCCTGAGGCTAGTGGAAAAAAAATTTTTTTTTCAAGTAATGACCAAAACAGGGCTACAGAAAAATTCTATGATCTAAATATTTTCCTGTATTTCTTCAACAATTATTTTCAATAGGAAAATAAGCATACATAAGGCATAGTGCAATATAATTGTCTGATTTATTAAAGATAATACTGGGTTATAAAATGTTTTTGTTCTATAAGCGGTGAGTCATAAATATAAAGTTATCTGATGAATAGGACATCCCAGTCTTCTCAGTTTTGCTGATTGAATTGAAAAATAATAATAGTTCTTATTATAGCAACTAACATGTACTAAACGTATACTGTGTTCTACTGGGGGCTGTTAACATCTTCTCAATAGCTAAGAGACAGATATTACCATAATTCTAGTTTCACAGGTGAGGAAATTAAAGTATGATGTGCCCAAGGTATCACAACCAGTAAGGGCAGACCTGAGACCCAGACTTGGGTGGTCTGTGTGTATCAGCATTAATTCTACAGTGTCTGCCTCCATCTAGGCAAATAAAATCACCTGCAGAGAACATGGAAATGTCTAAAATTGAGTCTCTGTGCATTGTAAGTGTAAAATGGCTTCCTTTCCCTGGAACCACCTTAATGAGGAGGCATACCACACTGCCCACGGCCTCTGTCTGCTTCCAGGAAAAAACACCTTGTGCATTTGTTCTCAGTGGCCTCACAAATCATTCACGACTCTTACCCAGTGCTGATGCTGGTGTGAGCAGTCCTGGCAGCCCCAGGAGAACCTTGAATTCAGTTTAGGACCCCAGTGGCCCAGGGAAGAGGCACTGTTTTCTGGGGCAGACAGTAAGAACCTTCCTCCAGTAGCCCATGGGGAGAATTATGCAAATATTGTTCTTCCTGGTCCTGACAAACATCTAGTTCCTTCCAAGCTGGGGTGAGAACTAAGCATCACTATTCCCTGAGGTTCTTCCTCTGGGTACTGTCACAGATTGCCTTCTCCTTTAACCTGTCACTGAGAAACGCTGCTTCACAGATGTAATAAATACATACAGTTTTATATGTCAGTTAAAAATAAAAATAAATTTGAAAAAAAAACCCATGTAATTCTCAACCCTGGATTTTTTTTTTATTTATTTGTAGATGAACAGATGCCTTTATTTTGTTTATTTATTTTTATGTGGTGCTGAGGATTAAATCCAGCATCTCACACATGCGAGGCAAACACTCAACCACTGACCCATAACCTCAGCCCCTCAACCTTGAATTTTTTTTTTTTTTAGTTTTCGGCAGACACAACATCTTTGTTTGTATGTGGTGCTGAGGATCAAACCCAGCGCCCCACGCATGCCAGGCGAGAGTGCTACCACTTGAGCCTCATCCCCAACCCTCAACCTTGAATCTTTTAAATGACATTTCTTCATGGTGTTTACCTTCTACCAAATTATCAATAAAGATCTTATCCATAATACAAACACTTCCAAAAAATACACTATTTTGCAAATTATCGCATTGTTCATTGAGAAGATTCATTAAATTCTAAGATAGAGTTGGGCCTCATAAGAAGAAACAGAATATTTTCATACTTTTATTTGAAGAGAATAACCCAATTTTCTATTCTAAGCATAAACAGGGGGAAAAAACAATTCCTGTATTTCTCTCATCTGAAAAAACCACTTTCTATCAGGACTTTATTTCCCTTTGACAGATGAAGGGTACAGGCACTGTGTTGCTTTTCTGTGATCACAGATAGTGAGTCACTTGCCCTACTTGAGCCTTGATTTCCTCTTTTATGTAAGTAGAATAATAATTATAACATCTACCTCACATGTTTATTGTGATAAATAAATGAGTAAATACATGGAATTAGTGTAGCCAGTATGACTATTATCCTAGGAAAAGAAACTTGGCAAGCTACCCAAAGCAGTTAGGCAAACAAATTTATGACTGTATCCTTCTTTTTGATCTATGCCCTTGTTTTGATGATAGCTAATTGTATTTTTCCAAAACCTCAGTCTTGAAACATAGATCTAAAGATGAAAACATGTGCAAAGCATACACACTAGGACTCTGATAGATATTTTTTAGTGTGTGTAGAACTTTCTGATGGACCTTCCTATTATATTAGTAATTTAATTTAAAATAGTTACTTATAGAGATTGTTGGGCATGTTTAATTTTTAAACAGTTGGGGTTTTTTGTTTGTTTGTTTGTTTTTGTTTTGTACAACTTAATTCTAATCTATGCCCTAGGAGAAGAAAGGGGATTTAGGTATGTGTTGAAGTACCCTATCAGAAGTCAATACTTCCAGGATGGCTCTAAATATTTGAATTATCACTATCAAAATCTAAGACCCTAGAGTGTTATGATTACCTTTTAAGACTATTAGAACGTTAAATAATTATTAAAGAAATGAATGTGAATATGTGACTGGCTAGAAATCTTCTAGTTTCTATTGCCCTTGCACAATCATGGAATAGGAACCCAGCAAGCCCCTCAGACTCAGGTGCAGAGCCTGAGGCTGAGGCCCCAAGGATTTGGCATCCCCTCCCCCAGAAGGCACAATAATCTAACCTGACTCGAAGGTTGGCTGCCTCTCTACTCAGAAAGCCCTGAAGTCCCTTCCTGTGAGACTTGTCTACAAAGTACCTGGTGCAGAGTGTGACCCCATTTTCATGCTTTCTTGCCTGTTCTATTTGGGCATTTGGTGGAATATGGCTGAAGACTTATTTTCAGGGTAATATCCCATCCCATCGGGAACAAGGTTCCTTGGCAAAGGAAGCATAGACTGTGCCCACTTCTGCTCCATTGGAGGCTATGACATGTTCTAAATAATCTGGCATCTTCTGATCTGTCATATTAGCAGACTGGATTTTTATCTGATTTTTGTTTGCAGATTTAATCCAACTGTATAGAACAGTGCCTTGCCCCCAAAGGCATTGTGAATATCTGTTGAATAAATGAAAGTGCTTTTATTTCCCCTTTCTTCATGTATATTGGTCCCTTCTCATCTTCTGCTCTCTTTTTATGATCTATGTTGTCAAGGAAAATGCCGGAGCTTGGGTCTTCCTGAAAGGCCCATGTGTTAAAGGCCTGGTCCCAGCTTGTGGTACTTTTGGGAGGTGGTGGAACTTTTAGGAGCTGTGGCCTAGTGGAAGGAGCTTAGGTGTCTGGGAGTATGCCCGTGAAGGGGATATGGGGTCCCACACCCTCTTCAGTCTCTCTCCTTGTTTTCTGGCTGCCATGAATTGAACAGGCCTCCTATGTATGATATACACTCCTGCCATGGTACACTGTGCCAAGAAATCATGGACTGAAATCTCTGAAACCACAATCTGAAATAAAAATACCCTCCTTCCTGCAGGTTGATTTATCTCAGGTATTTTGTCACAGTGACAGAAAGCGGACCAACACAGAGACCTTCTCTGACAATCCCACTCAACTCTCAGTCCAAAACCATAGGCGTCTTGTACTTTTTCTACTTAAGCACAATTCATCAACTTTTACATTTGTGAGTACTTGATTAATGTGTGTTTCTCCAGCATGTGATAATGTCAATGAGGATGAGAATTGTTTTGCTCACCATTTTATCCTGGGGCTAAACACATTGGCTAGTATGTGATAGGGTTTAAATACCAATGAATAAGGAATGACTGAATAAAGGAATGAGTACCCACATTTCTTAGCATGCCATAGATGAGTGAGAATTCTGTGAGCTCCTCATGTGAACATCTTACAGTCATTTACCATTTTAATTTTCTTCTCACTTCTGCCTACTGTGATGGTTCATTTCATATAGTTCAGCTTATTAAGCTATGGGGCATCCAGACATTTGGTCAAATTTTATTCTAGTTGTTTCTGTGAGGGTGTCTTTGGATGAGATAATATTTAAGGTAGTAGACTGGGTCAGGTAGATCGCCTTCTTTAATGTGGGTGGGTCTCACCCAATCAGTGCAAGGTCCAAATAGAATTAAAAGGCTGACCCCCATAAGTAAAAGACTCCTGCCTGACTGTCATTGAGCTGGGATATAGGATTTTTTTCCTACCTTTGAACTCACACTGAACACTGGCTCTTCCTGCATCTCAAGCCTGCTGCCCTTCAGACTAGATCTGCACCCTCAGCTCTCCTGCTTCTCCAGCTTGCTTAGTGCACATCTTGGGGTTTTTCTGCTTTCATTGACTCATCACATGAGCCAATTCCTTGAACAAACTCTAAATACATGTGTACACACACACACACACACACACACACACACACACACCTCTTATTGGTTCTGATTCTCCATGAAACTGCAATCAATACCTAATTATTTAACATGATCCTTACCACAACCTTGGAGTACAGGTAGGTCAGTTGGTCTCTTATAAAGTCATGCCTCTTTGATACAGTCAAACCCATGTTGGAACCCAAGTGTTCTGACCCAGTGTATTTCTTGCTTACCACACTTAAACATTTGGTAGAATTTAATCTAACACTTGCTTTCAGTATAACATCCCACATGGTAGTGAGATTCATGGGCCACTCTTAGAAAAGGTTGTATACTCTTCAGCTTAAAGATTTCCTAGTAATCAGACTCTGAAGTCATTCAAGCCAGCCCCTCCAGTGCGACCTCTGTCTTGCCTCCATTTTTCTCTTTGCCCTCAAACTGCAGGGAAGCCCTTCTTTCCACTAGACTGAGAGTTTTATTTTTATTTTATTTTTTTGTTTGTTTGAAGTATGTCAATGTTTGCCCTCAGACTACAGGAGGACAACTAGTACTTCCTAATCACGGCTGGCAGAAATCAGTTAAGAATGTGAATATATATAATTTGGGATTTGATGTTATACAAAATACATTTCTAGAGTCATTGAAGGCACAAGTGAGAAAAGGAAATAATGTATGTTGACTGTAGACTTCAAATTAAACATTGGAAATGTAAAATGCAAAACAGATTTTAAAATTAAATGTCAAAGCTGGGTGCAGTGGTGCACGCCTGTAATCCCAGTGGCTCAGGAGGCTGAGGCAAGATCAGAGTTCAAAGGCCTCAGCAATTTAGGAAGTCCTTAAGCAACTCAGCATGACCCTGTCTCTAAATAAAATACAAAACAGGGCTGGGGATGTGGTTCAGTGGTTAAGTACCCCTGGGTTCAATCCCCAGTAACAAACAACAACAAATCAAATATTTCAAAATTTTTCTGACCTATGAGATCAACAAAAAATATCAGCAACTTTTTAAGGCCTTATCAACCTGTTTCAATAAAAAAAAAAAAACCCATCTCCTTTGCCTCTGTGTTCTTTCCTCTGTGGAGAAAGGTAATTCACTTATTTGAATTACCATACACCATGGCAATTATTCTTTATATGTCTCTCTTTCCCCTAGACTGAGGGTTTTGCTTTTTACTTTTTTGAAAGTACAGCAATGCTATTCTTAGTCTTGAAGATTAAACCCAAGAAAAGTTTCAACCATACTCCAATTGCTCTGTAAGGTTTCATGTCCCCTTCAAGTCCCCCTATACCCTACCAAACACAATAACCTTCCTTTTCAAGGAACTTTCAGAGAAAAGGAGGAGTGGAGATATGTCCATTAGGCAGAACATTTTCTGACACTAAACTGACATCATTTAACCAAAAATAACTAGACATTTGTCACTTTTTTTTTTTTTTTTTTTGGTTTCCTTGATGATGTTGGGCTGACGGGGGCATAGCTCTTTAGAACTTGTCTTGGATTAATGAAAGGAGAAAATTGCTTACCAAGGCACAACTACCCAAGTTTTATGCTAAAAACCTCAGCTAATGCTGTTCAGGAAGAGAAGATTTCTGATGAATTTCTGCTGCCCAATTCATGCACAGAGAAATAAAGAACAGCAGCCAGTGTAATTAGCAAGCAGTTCTTCCAGAAACAGGATTTACACCTGGACATAAACATGCTCACTGTGGCTGGGATGCACATTTGCTAAGGCAAACGCTTTTTGAAAAATTGTAAAGCTAATGATCTTGCACTGACAGCATAACCTTGAGCTTATTGCCAAATAGAATGCCAAGTGTAAACACTTAATGGAAGAAAACAAGCAACAATAATGGACCTTCTTGTAACCCCCAGATCAGTGACTCTGATTACTTTTGAGGTGAGTGGAAATACTTTTCTATTTGCTGATAATTCTTATGCAATTTTATGTATTTTATGATCTGACTTGATATGGATGAGCAACACTTCATCAGTCAGAGCCAGATGCAATCATTGCTTCTCTTCCTCCAATTTCTTATTCTCAGTCATAGAAATAATCAACCCTGGACTGCAGTAGGGATTGGTCATTATTTTGAAATATTGGCAAAGGCCATAGGTAAAATCATTAAAGTTGATTCTAAGATTAGGGACATTTGTGAAATTTATCTTGTATGGAGGTGGGGACATGTAATGGTAGACAAGCACACAATAAACTTCCCTTTATTTGGAGATCCCAATAACTACACCTTTCTATTAAGAAAGATATACAAGTGTATAGAATGAAAGCACTGGGGTATGAAACCTGTTCTTACCCAAGTTCAATAATCACTCTGATCTTCTAGTTTGCCATATCTTAAAAAAGGGTAAATGCCAACTTTAAACTTACACAGATATCATAGAGATAAAAGGAAATAATATACATGGAACTGACTTGTACAGTGCCTAGGACAAAATATCAGAAAGTAAATATGAAATAAGATCTTTCGTCTATGCTTTAAATTAGACAATATCCATGTTATATTTTTCTTTCCTTCTTTTTGTGTCTTCAGCATCCAATTCCTTCCACACATTGGAGGAACTCTCCATCGCACATAAGTGGAAAAGTGTCCATTGTGATTATTAGAAAAACCCAAACGAGGAGATATACCTGTTACTTCAGGGAAACCTGGACCAGGTATATTATCATGTTGCACATTTCACTGATTCTTGTTTATACAGTTATTTTCTGTCTTTTCCCCAATAGCATAAGCTTCACAAAGCCACACATTTGTTTCTACTTATTCATCAGTAAACCCCAGAATCTAGAACACTGCCTGACCCACCAAACGGTGATCAACAAAGATATGTAGAATACATTTGATATTTCTTTCCAAAACACTTTGTGAGCAAATAATGAAAAATTAAGGGAGAGTTCAAGTTCATTCTAACTGGTAGACAGCAGTGGTTGAGATGCTCAGTGGACATATTCAACAAAGATGCAGTCAGCCGATGGACTGAGCACTGCGAGAGGAAGCAGCATCACAGAATCTTTCTGCATTCCAGTCTCCAGAGTCTACTTGAGTCCTGTTCATTTGTCAAGACTCCTTTTTCACATTCTCTCAAATCTTGTGAGCTAACCAATCCCCTTCCTATGAATCCATTTATTGCTTAAAATAGGTCTCATTTCCATTGCTTGTAACTCTGTGACTGATAATCAATTTGTGCTTATTTGGTGCCCATAGGGGGAAAAAAAAAACAGTTGCTCAAACCAGTTAGTGAGGACATTGCAACATATGAAATCCCATTTTGATGGGGTCACATATGGCTTGAGCTAACCACCTATATATTTAAACTTCAACTAAACAGCTGGGATGACAATTAGCTGATCTGAATCCATGCTTCTCCAGGTCTGATAGCCATAAGTTCAACAATCACATAAACATTTCTACAGATACCTGTGTGCAGTTCCTTAAACCAGAGAAAAAATCTTGGTTTAAATTGTTACATTGCAGGAAGCAAAGATTTTTCAGTTCATAAAAAGAATGAAATAGAGAAAAATGTATTCAACCTATGCCTTTTAAAATAGAACATTAAGAAACAGAAAAGGTAAGCAACAATGGGAAGATATTTGCAATTTCTGACAAAGGAATTATGTTCAGAATATATCAAAGGTATGCAAGCATATGTAAATATAATAAAATTCTCCATGTGAGAGTAAGAGAGAGGTCAAGCATGATTCAAGGATTTGTTCCTGGCAAGTAAAATATTATGTCTATAGTTCAGGGGTGAGGTCCAAGGTTGGGATATAAATTTAAGAGTAGTGTGGGTATAAATCATACTTTATGTCCTGAGATGAGATCACAAATTCAGTACAAAAAAAATATGCATTCATCCTGGGTGAATTCTAAAATTTAGGAAGTTTAGATGGATCCAGTAAATGAGGCTGGGATTAGTATCCAGGAAAATGTGGAAATCGGGTGAATGGTGGTGATGCAGAAACCAAATCATGAACAATTTTCAAGGAAGGAGTCACCTCCACATGGTCGTTGGATTTGGGAACGTAGGAAGCATAGATGACTTTGGAAAGTGTTTCTTTGCTGAAATGGTGGGTGTGAAAACTCGATTAGAATGGCTTTTAGAGAGAATTAAAGGGGAAGAAGTAGAAACAATGAGTTTATACAACTCTTTTGTGCAGCTTTGGTATAAGGGAGGATTGGAAAAAAAATGAGATGTAGATGAAGGAAAAGTACTCATGGTAAGAACTATCTGTGATAGAAACTAGTGCTCAATGCTCCATGTTGTTTGGCATCATAGAATAGACAAAGAAAAGGTATAAATGCTGGGTGACGTCCTTGAAAAGGTGAGAGAATAAAGGAGAGTGTGGCCTCAGAGCCTCAGCAACAGGTGGGAAGGTAGAGTGTATGCAGTTGGATCAGGAGGAGTAGATAGATATAGTACGAACTTGTGGAATTTCTCGTTGGTTCAATTTTTCAATGAAGGAGAAGGCAAGACCATTAGCTCAGGAAGGAGAAAAGATGCTAGGGATGTGGAAAGTGGGGATAGATTCTTACAGAAGGACAAGAGACTGGAAGAAAGGCTGAAGCAGGGAAATGTTACCTGACTGGCAGCACAGGAGGTCAGAGGCAGAGAAGTTAACAGGAACATGGCTGTTGTTTGATTTTCCAAACAAGATACAAACTCTGTCGAATGTAGGTGAAGGGTCAGAGTTAAACAGGGTTTTGCCTGACAAATACAATGCAGGGAGACAAAGGTACACAGGAATAGAATATAAGGGAACCATAGTGAAATTGATGGGATCAGAATCTAACAGACAGAATGAGAGGACACAAACAGTGAGAGACAGAGTCAAGGTGATAGATAATTGGAGCATGAATCTCTGAGAACAAGTCAGAAAACTTGAAATTTGAATAATAGGAGCAAACATCAATAGGTTTTAATCAGAGAGAAGGAGGATTGAAATTCATATCATGGAGGTTCAGAAGCTACTCACAGTGTCATGTCCTAGGGTTTCTATGACAGGAGGTTCTTTTTTTATGAAATAGTTTTATTCATGTTCCAGAAAATGAAGAAAACAATTAAATAAATAATTATTTAATAATACAATGATTTTCGTTCACGTTGATTTCAAAGATGGGTGTCACAATTCTTTTTTATTGATTTTTTAAATAAATGACAGCAGGATGCATTACAATCCTTAATACACATATAGAGAACAATTTTTCATATCTCTGGTTGTATATAAAGTATGTTCACACCAATTTGCATATTCATATAT
This sequence comes from Urocitellus parryii, assembly GCF_045843805.1. Classification (NCBI taxonomy): domain Eukaryota; kingdom Metazoa; phylum Chordata; class Mammalia; order Rodentia; family Sciuridae; genus Urocitellus; species Urocitellus parryii. The sequence goes on along the minus strand of NC_135535.1, from coordinate 71,080,646 downwards.
GTACTTTGGATAATGATGTCCATCACATCACCATTGCTAACCTCATCCCCCCTCCCTATCCCTCCCACCCCTCTGCTCTATCTAGAGTTCATCTATTCCTCCCATGCTCCCCCCTACCTCCACTATGAATCAGCCTCTTTATATCAGAGAAAACATTCGGCATTTGCTTTTTGGGAGGATTGGCTAACTTCACGTAGCATTATCTTCTCCATCACCATCCATTTACCTGCAGATGCCATGATTTTATTCTCTTTTATTGCTGAGTAATATTCCATTGTGTATATATGCCACATTTTTTAATCCATTCATCTCCTGAAGAGCATCTAGGTTGGTTCCACAGTTAGGTAATGTAGTTTCACAATTCTCTACAACTATTGAAATACAAAAAGTTTTGAGATTTTGAAAATTAAATGTGATAAGTAAGTTTTGGCATAATGGGAAATAACGAGTAAACATTATGGTAAGATGGTAATGCATTGACTTAGATCAGAAATTATAGATGTTAATAGTGTTCATCCATGGATTTTGAAAAGTTTTCAGGAGGTACTTTTAAGCATTGATGAATTTCAGATAGAAGATGTGGAAGAACTGAGAGGCCAAGACATTGGAGGAATCATCAGAAGATACTAAACTCACCAGAGTTAGAACTCGGTGGAAGAAACTCTTCTATATTTGGTTGGGAACATCCTGGTTTCAGCACTGAAAGCCTTGTGGCCCAGAAAACTGAGTTCCAGACAAATGGCAGTGCTTTTGCTGGGACTGTCCCTCAGGTTAATCATCATATTTAACATAAAGAACTATTGAAGTTAACACAGTGATCCAGGTCCTAAAATCTTGGGGGGAGAGAGAGAGAGAGAGAGAGAGAGAGAGAGAGAGAGAGAGAGAGAGAGAGAGAGAGAGAGAGAGAGAATGGAGTACACAGCACTACTGAAAAAGAATGAGGCTAGATGCCACCTGGAGTTTTCACCAAGGTGCAGAAGAGGATAGTGGAGGTCATCTAGAAAGAGCAGTAAAAGCAAAAACACAGGTGACCTTTCTCTAGTTGGAAAAGGCTTCATGGGAAGTGATGATTTAAGGAGAAAACGAAGTTCAACTAGAGCATGAAGGCCAAGAGGACATTCAAAGAGGATGAACATGGAAGGGGTGTGTGATATGCTGATGCTTGGCTACGAGCAAGAAACAGGAATAACTCAAGTTGGGGCTGGAAATATAAGTAAAGCCCATCCATGGAGAACCAAAAAAAAAAAAAAAAAAAAAAAAGAAGAAGTAGGGAGAGATTTTTTAACATATGAGGAAATAACTAAATAAAATTCAGAGATCACAATGGCAGACAATGTTCCAAGTAAAAGGCAAATGTAAATGTTCAAATAATATAGAGGAGTTTAGAAAATAAAGAGATATCATTGAGAAATGACCAAGTACAAAAGATTATTTTGAAGCTGAATTCTTTCGTAACTTTAAAGAAAGTATGTTTTTCTCAGAACTATTGTAATCTTTAGGGAAAGTGTGGGAAGCTAATTTCTTTTATTAAAAAATCTGATTTAAAATGGTTCAAACAGTTAAACATATCATTATGTCTAGAGGTAAAAATTGTCTCAATACAATATTGCCAAACAGAATTCATCAGTATCCCTCTAAAATGATTTAATATGAATAAATAGTGATTTATGATTACCTAGTCATGCAAGAATGACTCCACATTAGGAAATTTCTTAAAATGGTATTTCTTTATTCTCCAAAGTTGTTCCTAGAAATCAACCTTTTAAAATTTTTAAGGGCATTAATTTTGGTACTTTATACTTTACTGTAATTGTTATTTCTAAATTTACTTGGTAGGCTCTCATAATTATTTTAACCTTTCTTATCTTTTGTTTTATCGTCCTCACAATTTCTTAAGATTTTGTGATATCCTCTTCCTAAGGCCTAAATATGTGCATTTTCGCTCTTTCCCTTTTTTTCCTTTACCAAATTCACAAGGGGTTGTTTTCCATTTATTGATCTTTTCAAAATCCTGCTTAAACCCTTTTTCTTTCTAACTTTTCTATTTCAACAAGTTTAATTGTTTCCTTTAAACATTCATCACCTTCTGTGTGTTTCCTCTTTCCACCTATTCTTTTTTCAGCTTATCTTTTCCTTCTATTTCTTAAGATAAATTTAAGGTTCTTTTACGTGTGTGTGTGTGTGTGTGTGTGTGTGTGTGTGTGTGTGTGTGTGTAATTATTAAAAGGAGAATTTATTGGCTTGGCTTCCATGACCTGTAGCTGGATAGTTCCACAATGTATGGCTGATTGCTGGAGAGCTGCTCAGTCCAAGAAGCTGGTGTCTCAGAATAAGAGAGACCAATGATGTAGCCACAGTTCAGGACCAAAGGCCTGGAAACTCCCTGGAGAGTCTCCATTCCGTGTCCACTTTGGAAAAGCGAAGGGTCTGAAGTCTGATGTCCTCAGGCGATCCCAACAGCAATCAAAACACCTGCTCTTGAAGAATCAAGCTTGTGTCTGCTGCTGTTTCCTTGTTCTTCCAAGTTCTTGTCCCATCCAGGCCACCAACCTAATATGTGCTGCCCACATTTAAAGTGGATCTCCCACTCAATTAGCTGCTCCATATGCCACTCATTCCTAGAAATACTCTGATTGACATTCCCCCAAATCTCTTAATTTTAGGCATCTCTTAATCCAACCAAGATGACAATTCAGATTAACCATCATAGCCCCTTAACTTCCTAAACCTATGAGACCTTTCTGATGCTTAACCAACCAATGCTGAGCTGTTATGTATCACATCTACATGACTGGAAAAGGGAAAGTAAATATAACCTGATTTTATGAACTTTTAGAAATTCACCCACAGACTTGATGATTTCAATACCAGGAAATTAAATTTTTTTAGAGAGAGAGAGAGAGAGAGAGAGAGAGAGAGAGAGAGAGAATTTTAATATTTATTTTTTAGTTTTCGGCGGACACAACATTTGTTTGTATGTGGTGCTGAGGATCAAACCCAGGCCAGGCCGCACGCATGCCAGGCATGCGCACTACCACTTGAGCCACATCCCCAGCCCAGGAAATTAAATTTTTAAAAAGGTTTTGAAGGTAGTTACAAGACAAAGGGCAAAAAAATGAACTAAATAATATTTATCATATATATTATTTTTACAAGAGTAACTACAATATTATACCTCTGTTTTCTGGTGGCAAATTGTTTGCTTAAAAACACTGCCATAGATAGAATGGTCCAAAGAGGCCAGTGTAAGATGCAAAGGAAGGTCACTAGGTTTATTTTAACCCTAAATGCTGGTGAATAATGAGAGCTTGTTGCTTAAACACAGATAGGCAAAATAAAATCAAACTCAAAAATAAACATCTGCTGAGCCATTCCATCCACCTATTCTCTGGCAGATCTGTACACAGTCATATGTCATTTACATTTCAAGATAGATCGATAGGATTATTAGGAAGATGGCAATTGATGCTTACTTCTAAGCAATGAGTAAAAAACAAACAAAAAAATCCCTAAAAAAGTATTTTTCAAGAACATCATACTTGAACACGGGGCCTCACACTCTTGTCTTCTAGAACTTACTGTCTTATGGTAGTAAAATATCTACTCCAGTTTTATCAATTGCATTACTTTCAATGCACTAAGAAAGGAATAAAGCTTTCTAATTTTATTGTCCCCTCTATGAAGAGGTGTCCATGCCTTCCCAGAGGACAAAATCTGTTTTCATGTCCCCCTTCATCATAACACACCAACCTTGCCTCCTAACGAGGCTGGGGAATCAGAGTCTCACATGGACCTTCTCTGACACTCCTGCCTTAAACCAAGTCTGGGTCTTAAGTCAGTAAGAAGAACGAAGCAGATAGTCGTTTCTGAGCTATTTGTGTCTATGAGTGTGCCAGTGTGAGTAAATTTGCATTGAATTTGTGTAACTGCCAGGTGTCATATTACACACCTGTCATCCCAGCAGCGCAGAAGGCTGAGTCAGGAAAACAGCAAGTCTGAGGCCAGTCTGGGCAATTTTTCAAGACCAGTCTCAAAATATAGAGTAAAAAGGAAAAGGGATATAGTTCCATGGTAGAGCACCCTGGATTCAATCCCTAGTAACACAAATTAAAATAAAAAGAAGAATTTGTGTAACTGACACTTTAATTACCTGTTGGTACAGGTGTGCTATTGTGTTAAGAATAACATTTATAGGGGTCTGGGGGTATGGCTCAGCAGAGTGCTTGCCTGGCACATGTGAGGCCCTGTGTTCAATTATGTGTAGTTTTTTCAATGACACTCAGGATCATACATTCTCTGAAGATGTTAGTACCCATGGATTTCAGTGTTGTGTGTTCTAGTGCTTGTTTTCAGGATAGTAAACATGTAAATAGCCTTTATTTTCTTCAATAGTTATTTAGGAAGAAGAATGTTTTCTTTTATTTTTTTTAATTTAACATTTTAACTATTTTTCAACAACTTTATTTTATTAATTTTTTTATGTGGTGCTAAGGATTGAACCCAGTGCCTCACACATGCTAGGGAAGCACTCTTCCACTGAGTCACAACTCCCACCACTGGGTGGATCTTTCTTAATTCAAAACAGAAAATATGTTTTTCATATTACATTACTTAATTCTAAGTAACAGTGGGACTTTTATATAATATACAAATATTTTGAGAATTTTGAGAATTTTAAGACTTTTTTTATGTATGTGAGGATGAGCATGTGACCAATTTTTTAAGTATTTCAGGCATGTAACAAAATGTAAGTATACTCTCTCCTTCAAAAACACAATCTTTTTGTTGATTGAATTAATCCAAACAGCATTCTTGCTTATTTTTGGTTTATGTTATTTGTATATTCTGAAGAAAATATTTTTAAGTCCCCCAGTGTAACTATATTTTAAATGATTTTTCTTGCATTTCTAATAAGGATTTATTTGGCTGCAATACTATTAGTTGCATATGTCATACTATTTGTTTTCTTCATGAATATCTTGATTGTTTAGGGCTTTTAAATTCTTTCTTACCTGACATTGATTTTATCAGCATAACTTTCTTTGTATTCATTTATTTTCAATATTTTATCATTTTAATATACTTTAGTATACTTATTAATATACTTTAATATATTTAGGTAAGTTTTTTAACCCACTGACCATCTCCATCATAGGTAGTGTTACCTGTAACCGTGTGCTCTTCCTTCAAGAACAACTTGAGTGGATGACATAGTATATTAATACAAATTACCACAAACACAGTGACTTAAAATAACACATATTTATTACTGTATAGTCCTACTGGTGAGAAGTCTCCCATGGCGTTCACAGGGTTTTGTGTTCCTTGTAGGAGGCTCTGGGAATAATTTGCTTTCTTTCTTAGGTCCACTCCCAGAGTCCTCCTGCACTTGTTGAGTCAAGCCCTCTTCTTTCTCCTTCAAATCTAGCAATGCTGCATCTTTCTGATCATTTTTCTGTAGTCAGACTTCCCACCAACCATACTCAGGGAACTTCCAAGCCTTGAAGGATTCATGTCCTAAGATTGAGCCAACCTAATAATCTAGAATAATATCTCCATCTGAATTTTTATAATTTACTCACATTGCAAAGTCCTTTTGCCATGTTAAATGATATATTCACATATTATTGGAATTCTGATGCAGACATACATTGGGCAGAACATTATTCTCCCTACTACACACTGTCTAAGGCATTCTGAGCTACCTGTCTCTTATGAATCCTCCTGCTGGCTGTGTGTCTCTTCTTTTTAATTACCACAATTTAGCATGTTGTTTGTGTATTTCCTATCACTCTATCATTATATTATCCATTTCAATTTAGCAAGATGCAGACGTATTTGCATATGCTTCTCTTCTTAGAAATAAAAGATTATTTTCTAATTTATTGTTTTTATATATCACTGAATGTTATTTTTTCTCAGAAGGCTAGTAGTATAGAAATTATTCGAATTTTTGCATTTTGCCAAATATTTTTCACCCTAATTGGTATATAATATCACCCCCAGATGTGGGATTACTAGGCTGCAGTCCTTTTTTCTCATGAACTTATAAGGTTTTCTTCCTCATTCTCTGGCATTTTTTATTGCTGCTGCTGAAAACTCTGATCCAAAATTGTTTATGTTTTATATGGGATTTAAATTCTGATACAAAACTGTTTACTTGTGTATAGGATTTTCATTGGAAATTTTTAAGCGTTCTCCTGAAATTAAAAAATTTTATCTGGATATTCCTACATGTGTGTCTTTTAAAATATATCTTCATATCTTGACAGACCTCAGCAAGGCATTCTAATTCATATATTCAGATTCAAGTCTTCCTTTAATTTAGGTACATTTTCTTCCTTGATTTTTAAAATATAACCTTCCTTCCATACATTTTGTTTTTTTTTCTTTTGGAATCCTCACTATTTAAGTCTATTATATCAGCTTTCCAAGTCTTTTATACATTCCATTATGGTTTTCATCTGTATTTCTTTTACCTATATTCCAAAACATTTCTTCCACTTACTTAATCTTTTGGGTTTCAATTTTGAGTCTCACTAGTGACAATTCTTTAATTCATTTATTAAATGTTTTAAGTTAAAAAAATCAGTTATTTGAAGAGTTATAATTTAATGTGTAGGTACCTTGGTCCCTAGAGGAGTGACTGTTTTGCCGGCCACACATGGAGATATTCCCACTGGTATTAGCCTGAGCTTCCAGTGCTCCTAGGGCCTCAGAATTCCTTGATGTGCTCAAAGAATGTAGCAGTTTCTTTTCCTGTGGGCTAATTTGGAGACTCATCATTTTCCTACTTGGGTTCCAGAAAATGCTCTGCTTTATCACCTACCAACTATGAAGCCTATGCATCTCCCCAGATCAGGGGTAGAATGCCCAGCCACTACAGACCTGCCCTGAAATGACTCAGAAGCTAAGAATGCCAGCAGATCCCCAAAAGAACAGCCGAGCAAGACGGTACTACTCTGATGTGTTGTTTGATTTTGTTTTGACTTTTGAGAGTCTAGGGATCTCTGCTGACCAAGCCCAATCCAGGATCCCAAATCTTCATTTTTTCACAAAAAAAGGAATAAGAATCCCGAGAGAAAGAACATTATGTATCCAAAATGTAAAAATAAAAGCAAATGCTATGGGAAAATATTTGTAGTTGATACATGAATTTATTCCCATATCTTCTACTTCTCATATTAAAATTTAAGAAATAATGATCTTTTAGCTTGAGTCAAGAAAATGAATGCACTTTCATGTATATTATTTTATTTCCAAAGAAGAAGAAGAAGAAGAAGAAGAAGAAGAAGAAGAAGAAGAAGAAAAGATCTACAAGTAGACATCTAGAGATAAGAAAAATTTTGCCCCAGGAACTCAGTAAGTTTTTCAAAGTCACTTAGTTGTAAGTCCAGGATTCAAACCAGATCTTTTGATTCTAGTTCAGGTGTATTTGCCACTGTTGCACAAAATTGCCCTGAAACAATGTAACATTATACCTTCAGGTTTATAGAGTCCACTCAAGAGCTGTACACTCTATAGCATTTATGTATCTTTTGCAAACCATAATATCCCTTAATTACTCAAGCAATAAATTCATGCTTGTAATTAATTTATGAAAAAAATTATCCACTGACAAATTTGAATGCTTTCTTCTTCTAGAAAGTCAATATGTCATAATTCTCACATCCTCTCTCTTTACTCCACTGCCAGGAACTTTAATTCAGTCAAATTTAAGACCTAATTGTAGTAATCCGATCATCTTGGTAACTGATAACAATGAATTCCTTTTCATACATTTAAGGAATTGCCTTCTCTTTCTAACATGTTCTTCCTTGAAAATATCAACAAATAGTTTTGAATAATAAAGTAAATTGATAATATAAATAAACTGTAATAAAAATAAACTGTAACTTTTACACTTTTGACATATATTAAGGTGTTCTAAATTCAGAAAATTTGAGAACCACTGAGTTAGCCAAAGAACTTATTCAGAATAGATAAAAAGCAAGATAGATGAACTGCCTTAATTGCTTAAGGAGAATTTGGAGGGGTTAGAAGGAAGTCAGTCATTCGTGGAGTAGAGGTGAAGGAGAGGAGACGGAGAGAGAGGAAGGGATACACAAACCCTGGGAATATAGCGTCCAGAGAGAAGCAACAGTCAATGAGATTCCCTCAGGAGATCTGGAAGCCGACCCCAGAAACTGGCATGAGTTGTGCCCTCTCCAGCTGACATCCTGTGCCTTTCCTTCAGATTTTGTCCCTGGGCGTACCTCAGTTGGCCCTTTACTACTTGGGTCATATCAAGACAACTTTAGTTAGGACAGTCACGTTATACAACATCCACCTGGAATATGGACATTCGTGCCCCTTGCTACCGATTTCTGTACCACTCTCTCCTTTCTCCCTGCTACTAAAATTATTCAAGCCTCTTGTCTACCTTTAGGCATCTCCCAAAATAAAACAAGCAGCATATTAACATCACCCCAACTTTAGATGATATTTGTCTAGCTCTTCCAAGAACTCTCTGCAGGGCCATAAAAGCCTCAGGATCCACAATTCTGGTAAATTCCAGCTGGCGAATAAAATGTCTATCTGTGTGGACACCCCCAAACTCAATTGAAAGCTGTTCTAGGGCCCCTTTTATTGATATGAAATGATGACCAAAGGTGGTCCATAGGGAATGAATGAGAAATCCAATTTTTCTTCAAGTCTATAGCTCATCTTCAATTCTTGCTTCAAATGTTTGCTAAAGCATCATAATCTCAGACTAGTTCTCCCTTTAAGTTTGCTCAGTGTGTTTTCAGCACCCCTTATTAAATTTGAAGGCCATGATTATTCATTGTCTTTTAAAGGCTCAGTTGTGGGACTGCCTCTCTAGCACAGATTCTGAGGGTCTGAGATTTGTATACAGTAGGTGTGTTGGAGACTTTGATTCATATCTATATTTGTAAGTGGAAAGAGAAGTAGAATTAGGAGAAGGAGACATGGGCCTTCAGTGGAGTTCTAACAAGACTCTTATACAACCCCACAGGGAGTCTAAAGCTGAAGGGGTCCTTCAGAGTTTCCCCAGATTGAGACAAAGACTAAACTCTGCAGGAATGGGACATAATCTTGGGAGATGGGGAAAGGAAAAGTGATAAAAGAATGAGTTACTAATCTCTTCAATAAGGAACTTCCATGCTATTTTTGCTCTTTTATCCTTGGCTTGCTATTTTCAAGCCAAGGATAAAAGATGCTATGCCACTGCACCTGAGTTTCTACTGCAGAAAATAGGAGATAACATCTTAGGTGAACATCAGCTTTACTTAAATCTCAATTCCTTAAATAGAAAAGTTCTAAAAAATGACACCAACATCAGAAGGTACCATTAGTCAAAGATCATGTTTTCATGTTAGTAGAGACATCATTCAATGTTAACCGTTGCAACCATCACAAGGGCTTTGAATTTATCACCTGTTTTTTTTTTTAATTAGACCTTTGGAGATCCAAACAAATAACACAATCAATTGGAACTTGGAGTGGAAACTAGCTCAAAGAGCAGTATTGTATTTTCTGTCAAGATTTGCTCATTACACCTAGTGAAAAAGATCTACACTCCATTTGCAATGTCTGCATTGGCACAAACCAAACCACAGAAAGGAGCATTACTGAAACACAAGAAGTATTTTCACCATCTAATGCAGATTCACTTAGAAAAGCTGATTTGCTGAAATGATTTCTAGTAGTGTTAACCTATAACTATACGGCAAAAAAAAAAAAAAATGCTTTCAAAACTGGAATTACTGTGTGACTTTGGGAAAATTTCTCTTCCTGCCATTGTCTCAATCTACATCTACAGAGGCACTGGGGGAAAGAGAGGCAGGAAAATGGATAAACTGTTCCAAGCAACAGCAGGGTTTGTCCTTAGGAGGAAGTACATTAAACAAACAAACAGATAAAAATCATTCAAAATTCTAATGTACAGTAAAACAAATCACATTTTTTTTACCCTCAAAATCCCATATTCAATGAAACAAATCATGATTTTCTCAAAGATGTCATAAGAGAACCTAGGTATTTGCAGATTGAGAATGCATTGGAGTTCCATGTAATATGATTTAAATCTCTTAAAAGAGATTTTCTTTCAATCATCCTGATGTGGAGCCCCTACATGAGTATTGTTAACAGGCAATTGATGCAAGTGGCTTAGAGCTGTGCAGAAATATTGAGATTATTCTCATATTCGCTGAGCCCTAGCAGTATTTATTTCAATGACATTCCAGATCATGCCTACTTTTGTTTCTCTCTAGGAGTTATAATTTTTAATAAAGATGCATTCTAACATTATAAGCAATACAAGAACGGATTTTTGTTCCCAAGTAGTTTCCCATTCCTACGCTCTAAAAAGAAGTAATAGCTATATGCCCTCCAGGATATATGAATGAATTAATTATGCTCAAGGGCACAAAAATGGCTTTCAGATCTGATTAAATCAACTTCTCACCATTCTTTGATTTAACCAGGAGAAAAATGAAGTAGATTACAGTTCATACTACCTTTGACAGGTATTTAAAGTGAAAAACACAATCCACACTAACCTTGCACCTTTTGGCATATAGGACACATTTGGGTTTCTTACTATTCAATCACTACCATCTGGTTTTGCAGGTGATTAACAGCGTTCTTCCTGTTACTTCGATAGCCTTAACTTTTATTGAGTACAATCAAGGGTAGAAAACTCTTAGGGAATTGAACTTGGCAGGAAAGGGTGGTTATAGATACACTCATAGCACACTCAGTGAGACTTTAAAGAGCCACTGTGATAGATCTAACCTCAGGAAGTTCTGCAAAACTGTCAATTGCTGCTTGTAAACTGTGCAGCTTGAAATAGGAAATACATGTATTTCCCTGTCAGGAGGATGCAAAGCTTGGCTGAAATTCTTCTGGGCTTATCCATCTCACTGATGTTAAAAATGAACTATTGATTTTCCTCACACCATACAATCTGTAGAGGAAAACTAGCAGAAGTACATTCCTGGTAAGAAGTAGGCCAAGGTTATTATGCTATAAAAGTGAAATGTTGGAAAAGTTTTGACAACATGTAGAACTAATTAGAAAGCACTACTCAGAACACAAAGCAAGTTACCATTATATGAAACACTTAAAAGTTTATGTCCCAAATCTCATCTCAGGTTATTCTGTCATTAAAGTACAATGCTGGGCTAGCATGTTAACTATTAATAATGCCTCCTTCTCTGCAAATAAATGACATATTTTTTTAAAAAAAACATATTATTCCAGAAAAATCACTGAAGACAGATCATTTCAGAGGCACTCACATATTACTCATTAGAAGAACACAGTATAAAGATGAATAAAAAAAGATAAAATGAATAGAAAGCAACTTTTGGATGTAAAAATGTCACCTTAAAAATTCAGTCATTGTCTTTTTATGTATTCAAATCAAGAAGCTAAACTTCATGTTCATAAGAAGGAATCAAAACTGTGACAGGTCCAATTCTTAGGACAGTGTCTGGCACATGGAAAATAAACAAATATATCTACACTGGAAGAAGAAAAAAAATTATATATATATATATATATATATATATATATATATATATATTATATACACACACACACACACACACACACACACACACACACACATTTGCTGTTGAATTGTCAGATCACAATACTTATACCAATACATCTGTTGGCAGCTTGGATAAACAAGTGAATGTGATTAACTGGCATGAATTTAATAGTTCATAGTGAAATGGACCAAACAACTTACAGAGGGCAATAAGGAACAGTATTCTAATTCCAGGGAGAAATCATAACACAGGCGAGTTTTCTCTCACAGTTAGCTCATTTAATTGACCTGCACCTGTCCTCACGTGTCATAAAGATCTTAACATACTTGAAGTTGTGCTTTTTTTTTTTGATCTATCTAGTAATAAAATTCTTTACCAATGCCTTTTCCAAAATCATTCGTCCTACAAGCAAGTGTATTTAATCCATTAAGTTAACACTGCCTCTTAGGTCTTCTTAATCTTCAATGGGGACATCATAGTAAGGGGTGACAATATGAGCTCTGTTCACATTGCTGGGGTTAAGCCCTGGCTTTACCCGCTCACTAGTTATGATACTTCATTTCAGCTAACTGTGCCTCAGTTTCACCTTGTATAAAGTGAGCCTAATGATAGCACTGTTGTAAGAAAGAAATTAGTTAACTAATTAACTTGGTTAATACACATGAAATCCTTAGTAGAACAAAGTAGGTGTTATATAAATGTTGGTTATTATAATTATTCATAGTTTATTTTAGTATAGAATATAATTTTTTTATTAAAAATAAGATAATCACAAAAGTGAAAGAATTAGGGGAAAGGAAAATCCAAATGTAATATATTAATTCATGACCCATGACTTGATTTTTATCATTTCCAATTTATTTTGGGTTTTCATTTTAACAGTCTTAAAGTCTCATAAACTTATTTGGGGTAAGAACTTGTCCTGACTATAGCATTATTATATTTCAGAATGATCAACCTATAGCTATGTATCTTTGTGAGGTCATTCGTGTGACAGTTTACCCCATAGAAAAGCAAAGAGACACTTTGGATCTCCTGGATCATAAGGTCATGAGCTCTTCTGGGTGGACAGCAAATTCAGCTGCCCAGGAGTCACCTTGATTCCTCCTCCTCATCTTTCACATCAAATTCATAAGTCCTGTGTTTTGATTCATCCATTCCCCTGTAACTAGAGAGTCACCATCCTTATTGTGATATCATCTCCTTTATTCCAGCTGCATTGGCCTTCTATACTCTTTAGATTTGGGACTTTGTATTTGCTGTTCTTGAGTCTAGAATGATTGTCACTTAAGCGTCTCAAAAGGTGGTTAACTTCTCCATTCTTAACTCCATATCATTTTCCCAGAGAGTTCTTCCTTTTCATCCAAAAGTATGTCTTTTATCCCTGTACTTTGTACCACATCACTGTATTTATTTCTGCTGTTGTCTGAATTGTGTCCCCCGCAAAATGCATAGTTTGAAGCCTTAACCTCCAGTATAATGGTGTTTGGAGACGGGACCTTTGCAAGGTGATTAGCTTTAGATCCCTGTGATGGTCTCTCCTTGTAAGGAGAGACCAGAAAGACTGTTCTCTCCACCTCTCTCTACAATCTGAGGACACAGAGAGAACTGTGAACCTGCAAACTCTGAGGAAAACCCTCACCAGAAACTGAACTCTGCCAGAAACTTGATCTTGGATGTTTCAGCTTCTAGAACTGTGAGAAATAAATTTCTGTTGTTAAACCACATAGTTCATGACATTTTTAAAAAAGCAACCTATGCTAACACAATTTCCTAAACTGTATATCACCACCTGGGTTTATCTTGTTTATTTGTTTAACTCCCTAGGGCTAGGACACTGTTACCCTGTTCACTGCTACAACCCAGGGCGTGGGGTACTTGGAAGTGGTGCAATTATGATCTCAATGGAGAACAGGATAGGACACCTAGAGAAATTTCCCCAAAGATTCAAGAACACAGTAGATACAGACACACAGTAGATAACTAGCAATTTTTTAAACCAATGAGCAATATTGTAAACATAAGATTTTTTCCAGAAGTGGTATTTTTCCTTTAAGGAATCTTACCTAAGGATGAAATGCTGAAATTTTGGTAGAAATTTAGTTTAAAGTCCACCAGTTGAATCACAGATTTTTCTCCCTCACATTAAAAAAAAAGTATATCTCCTGAGGCAACTAGTTGCATACTCTTCTTTAAAAAATGTTCTGCAGTATAGAATGTACAAGTGACTCCTGGTACTCCATGGTTAGGATATTATGTTTATAGCAGAGAGACCCAATCTGGCAACATGGTACCTCTTTATTTCATTCTTCAGTTTAGACTTGACTAAATAATTCTGGAAGACTAGTGATAATGGGCATCCCATCAATTTATTTGCTTTATTAATGGAAAAGACAGTCATGTGAAGAAAAGTTTATCTAAAGAAATTGAAGACTGAGGTCCAAAGCAAAGGGCAATGGGTCATTATAGAAATTAAAAGTTAATGACAAAAGGGAAGAACAATTTTGGGTGAAACATGGAGTTTCTCATTCATCTCCCTGAAAGAAGTTGGGGACTTGTAAGATATCTAAAAGCAACCTGAAAGAGCTACTTTGCCAAGATTTGTAGAGATGGTGGGGTTCAAGGGAGCTCTTCTCTGTAGTCTGGGAGGCTACACCATAGAGCAGAAAAGGTGGTTCCCCATTCATATCTCCCGTTGATGCATAGGGTGGACCCAGCCACCCCAATATTAAGCCAGAACAATTAACATCTAGAATAGTCACAGCACAGAGGAGGGGGGAAGATGTCCTGTCTTGGTGACTGCTCAAGTTTGGCCTCTATAATAGCAATTATGATCTTAATAGAGAACAGGATAGGGCACCTAGAGAAATTTCCCCAAAGACTCCCAGAATGAAAGACCTTAATTAAGGTGACCTGTGAAGAATGGAGAATGGATTCTGTTGTTGGAACTTTTATTTCTGTTTCTTGGCTGGTGTGCTAGGTCTTAGCATCACATTCATAGTATATAACTTCACTCTTCACTGCGACTCTTGTCCTCAGGAGGATCAGTAAATCCTACTTAATGAATCAGCTGATATTCTACCACACATGACAATTACTCAAATAATATTCATACGGTACTTTATAGTATACCAAATCATTTCAGCAGCTCAATAGTGAGAGAAGAAATGGAGTCCAAGGAAACAGCTTAGTGATCTCTGAAGGAAGAATCAAGAACTTCCACTTTAATCTCTGGATCTTCATCAGACTGAGAAATTTAGTGCTTAAAGGTAAAGCTGCTCAGAGTGCTCAGCGTGTGCAAATGCCTTCAGTCTTAGCATCCCCTCCCTACTATAGTATCCTCCAGGGACCCTGAGAAAAAGGAGAGAAATAACCAGTAAAAGTCAATGGGACTTCTACCTCCCTCCTCTGTTTCAGCTCAGCCTTTGAGCAACTTAAACAGGCCATTTTGAAGAACCAGCCCAGAGATCACTGTTACCAGGTTAAGGGGGCTCATGTGAAAAGGAGCCTCTATCCAGGCTATCTTATCCTGATTTGTAGAAGTTATATAATTGTGAAACATCAAAATAGCCTACCCTTGATTTCCATGCATTACAAAGATCATTTTACAAAAGATAAAAATATTATCACTTTAAAAAAGAAAATTCAAGAAATTACTAATTGAAAGGAAGGAACAAAAAAATATTGCACTGTTTTATATTCAAAGGAGGATTAAAGCACTTCAGTTCATAATTTTCTCCATATTCTATTAGGACCTACCATTTTACAAATGAGAGATTTTATGAGAGATTTAATGAGAAATAATTGGTGAAAACAGGCCTCCGCCTCCAGAATTATTTTCTTCAAAAATTGTGGTCAGTTTTGGACCTCTTAATTATACAGTTTTCACTTAGGCTCATCTTTCCAGAAAAAAAATATGACTATTAAGAATTAAGTTGTTGTCCTCCAAAATTGTCATTAATTTATATTTGGATGAAACATCAGAGTATTAACTGACCTTTCCTTTCTACTGTTTATATTTCTGCAGCAAAGATTTCATCCCTGTCATACGTTGACATTCTGATATGTCTAGAAAACTTTGGTATGGCCCTGACTCAAGTTTATTTTCATGAGGTCTGAGAAGCTTCCTGGAAAACAATTCATCTATGGTGAAGGAGGAATCAGGCATGACACAATTATAACAAAGACTTTGTCATTGAAGGAGAATAAGAAATTTGAGTACAACATAGTGACTGTCATTCAAATACACCTCCAGCCTGGATACATGTCTAGAAGAAGGAAAAAGCATACTGTAAAACTGAAAGAGTGATTTCACACAAAAACACTGACTATGTTGGTGTATAGGTAGGGCTGCTTGGGGACTCCTCAGGCAAATTATAAAACAAGGGGAAGAGAGGCATTCTACCCCTTCCCATTTATATACTGTGGGATTTGCATGCATTGGCAATGAAGCCTGGGGGAGCAATGGCAGAGCCTACTATAAGATTATGGTGCCCAAAGGTACATTTGGAAGCTAATGGAGCAGCAGCAAAGTCCTAAGTAGGCATAATTGTTCATGAGAACACATGAGACACCCTTTGGTTTTTCTAGAAATATTTGGTGGTGAACAATGCAGAAGTTGGGGGCAAGTGGGTTTATACCCACTATGAAATCTATTTCCAATATATTATTTAGTTTTATCATAAAAATAAATTATGAAATTATAAATATTAAAATAAAAAATATTTAAATAATAACCTCATTTCTACCCACAAGCAAGAAGTGACTTATAAACTCAAATTAAATTTTATACTGCTTTAGCTTCTGTCAATTGAGTGGGTAGGATTACAGAGGGTGGAATGGGATGAGGGAGGACCTCTAAATAGGCAACACATTTCCATGAGCTATTGTAGTAAGGTTGTTTAACTATAGTGTAATTGGCATAATAGTAATGTATGCAGCTGTTTACATCTACTAATTGTTCATACAATTCCAACGTTCTGCCACATCTTCCAGTTCCTATTTCTTCTTCTAGGGCTTTAGTCACCTGTAGAAATGAGAACAAAATGTACATAATAGTAAAGCCATAAATCAGAGTCTCAATTGAAACACTACATCTTTTGCTGTAATATAATGAAGTAAATCTGTCAACACAATCATGTTTTTATTGCTCACCTAAGGAGAAGTGGGGTAATCTTCTGGCATTATGTATATACACAATGTTTCTGTATAAAATATATACAGATTTAAATGGAGCAAATTATGCTATGTGCATGTATGAATTTGTCACAATGAATTCCAATATTATGCATAATTATAATACACTAATAAAGATATGAAATATCATTGCATAAAAAACAGTACATGCATATATATTAGCTTATGTGCACATGTTTAGATATATTTTTACTTTTATGTACATGCATATATATGTTTCATGAGTATTTTTGGCTCGAAGTCCCTATTTTTAATATCATCTCTTCAATAGTGACTGTATTTGACTCTTTAGAAATATTTTCATGAAATGTTGTTGTTGTTTGAGGCAGGGTTCTAATGGATGAGCCATTTTTGTCCTAGGTTAATGGGGACATGTTGTCCTACTGATAATTTTTGTAAATTTATAAATATATCTAGTTAGGAAATTTTAACATTTTCAGAAAGGTTACAGGGAGAGATGTAGAGATCTTGTGCTTGTTAAAGAAAATTGCTTTAGACATTTTAAAAAATAAAAATTGCTTAATTTTGGGCATTTATACAAGCACAAATGTAAAATTGTAATGGGTAAGGTGACACTGGTTCAACATAGGTACATTAACCAAAATCACAAGTCAAAGTTCCATTTAAATTGTTTGACCCTTTTGTCTAGTTTCATAGGAAAAGTATTACATAAGGATCCAGGTCTCATCTTGTAAGCAATATAAAAAGTAGTTTTGACCTAGGGCCAAAAATGCACATTTGCAGGCAAAATTAAAGAATAAAAAGACTATTTAAAATATTCTGCATTTTTCATGTTTTAGAACTCTTTTAGGAGAGCAGAAATGAGAGAAGCTAGTCTTAGCATCAGAAGAGTGGGGAAAAGCAATGAATAGAGAGGCAAAGAAAATATTTGTAGGCAGATCAGGGTCTGCTATATGCCTAGGGCATAATGACAAAATCTTACACAGGCATTTTACCCTATGATTTTATGGCATGTAAAACTGATTTAAAGCAGTAAGTATTATAATAATTTCATTACTTAGTAATTGTCGATCAGAAGTCCAATACTTTGCTTTTCTGAGCCCCAGTTCCCAATCTGTAAAATGGAAAAAAAATAGTTGCTTCTAAATATCTACATCAGCTAGTATAGTTTATGACAGGCTTTCTCTAAAAAACAGAAATAAGAGAATGTAATTTAAGCTGAATATATTCAATCTGATTCTTGATAGACACAATACTGTCCATTGATGAACTTTTATCAGAATAACTAAACCAAACAAAATATTAGAAAACACTACGAATGCACTTGACCTATATTTAGAATTTGTAGAAACAAATTTATTCTGCTTTATAGTCTTGTTTTAGTCTATGTGAAATCTATTATGCTAAGAAAATTAAATATATAAAAATATAATTATATATAAATATACATAAATATATATTAATATATATATAAATGGAAGGTTATACATAGGAAGAAAGTTTAAACCTCTTGAGGATAAACTTTTCAAGATGCCCTCAGGATCTTTAGCAATATCATTTACATATAAATAATTGACACCTAATTATAAATCATTTTGATCTGTTCATTAAACAGGGCTCAAAGGGCTGCTAGTAAGCAATGCTTTCTCTGACTTGTTCCAATTATTGTATTAATTAAAAGGTAGTTGAACAAACAAGCTCAGTTTCAATTACTTAATTAAGTAACTAATATAATAGAAACCCAACAGTAAAAACAGTGCAATTTTACAAGTAAGAGAGCCAAAATCAAATTAGCTTCCCCAGGAAATGTGAATTATTGTGGTGGTAATGCAGTTGGATTTACTGGCCTATTTTGGTCCTTTAATTCTCAAATATTTCATATTTGTAACCCTTAGACTGCCTTTTCCTTAACTCTGCCATATCATAATGTTGACATGTCTGCTTTTGTTTCCACATCCAAGCTTCAAGGCAGGTTTGTTCAGCCAGCTGATTCATAAATATTTGAACCTCACCGAGATGGGTCGCTTTGGTTGAATGATTTACAGTGGAGAGAGAAAAGAAAGAAAGGGAGGCATTCTGACTTCCTAAAGTTATCCCTGGTTTTAAGACACAAGAAAAATTAATATGAGAAGCTTGATTAATTACCACAGCATTTTGTTAGTCTATTTAATTGTTGAATTCTCTTCCATACTTAGAAAATGTGCTAAGCCAGCAATTGCTTTCTTCAGGAGTGTTAGGAACTCCTAGAAAGGGTCTAGGGAATAAGTTTACTGATTTTGAAAATGTTCAGTTCTCTTACTCAACCTTTAAAACAAATCTTTTTATCTGTAAAAATGGAGAGAGCCATACTATTCTACCTGTGAACCCATTCCAGAGAGCTGCCAATATATCTGATCAGAACTCTCAGGACAGTATTTCTGTGGTCAGAGTTGGAAGACATGAGGTGTAAGAAAGGGATTCTCTTGCAAGAATGGGCTGTCCACACACAGGGAAGAAGCGGAAGGGGAAGCTGGAATTCAGGAGACCAGGAAAATCAGTTTCCCTGCCACCTCATCCCAACCAGCACTGTCAGAAATGCCCTTCTCATGCCAACTCTTCCTCACTCTCTTCTCTCAGCAGATGGTCTCTTTTCGTTGCCATGAATCTCCAATTATTGGACTTACTCCAAATGTGTTTGGGCAGTGGAACAAATAAAACACTTGGACTGTGTTTGGAAAGTTTTAAGAGCAGCAGTGCATTCAGCAGTGGCTGGGGGTGAACCTTACATTGGAAGGACTAGAACTGTGGCTTCCTTTTTCAATTTTTCTCCTCCTTTCCAGCATCCACCACATTCCTGGCTTACCACAGTGTTCTAATAAATGTTTGGATAAACAGTAATAAATCAATAAGGCTGGTCACTGTAGAAGGAAATCTTGTACTTGGGGTCTGATTTGCCTGCCTTCTTTGTTTAATTGTCTCTTTCTGTGTTTTCACAAGTCCTGTTGTTTTGATAAGTGGACTCTCTATGAAAACAATTTAAGTTAACCACAGTGTTAATTCTTACACTTTATTGTAACCAAGATGAAAGCAGATTCATAGGGAATTGAAACTGACTTGCCTGTAAGTTTAAATGTATTTGCTGTTAGTCTGAAACTGAGGAGGCACTTGGCTGAACTGTGAAGGCATTGAATCTGATATCTCATTAACATTTCCTAGTGCTTTCAAAATCTTACCAGTGCACAGGCAACAATCCAGGAATTCTGCTATGCCTAATTTAGAATGCACCAGAGCCAGTGGTTCTTCTTTTAAAGTTAGAAAATAACTATTAAGTCAGCTCAACATTATGGTTTTCAAATCTTTAGCATCTAGTAATAGTGAACTAGGTAATTTGAACCAACTCAGTCACTGAGGACAGCTAGAAAAGATGCACCAGAGATCAAAATCATCTACCTGAAAGCATCAGAGAGAAGATAAAATAATGAGAAATATAAGCCCAAGATCAGAAAGAGAAAGGAGTGCAAATCCTGGAAGTTTAGCCCATGAATTTGGACTGGTTTTTCCCTAGGAGAATTTGTGAGCTGGATGAGACTGCTGAGGATTCAACAGAATTTTCACACTCTTAAAAAGGGAGGAGCTACACAGCAAGCTTGGTAAACCACCAGCATTTTGGATCACTATATTTTATGAGGAAACATGACCCAGAAGTAAACCAGCCTTCTCCCTTACTGTAGCCTGGTTCCTCACCATCAGATTGCCCAGAAAATTTTCACTTGGAAATTCGATTAAAATAATCCCTCGTTCCTAATGTTCCCAGGGACTTGTAGAAGCAAATAAAAAATTATCCTAGAGGAATATAATATTACTCTATTATTCAAATTATTTCTAGGAATGTTTTTCCAAACCAAAGTCCTGCACACAGTCAATGATAAAACAGAGCCCATGAGGAGAAAAGACAACATGAAAGAAAATGAGCAGAAAAGAAAGAATACCAGGGAACACCCAGAGGTTCCAGTGTCTCATGGGCGTTATTAGATCCCAGAGTCACTAAAAAGAATTTAAAATCAAGTTTATTTTAACAAAGAGTTATTTATTATTCTTCGAGGTAAATTTATGAATCCAAATCTGCACAAGTCATGCATGGTCTCTACTCTCACAGAATTAACAGTGTAGTCATAGAAAAAGAACATATAGAAATACACACACATGAAATTTTCTTCCTTTATTTATCTAGTGTTTTCATGAATATAACAGCAAAAAAAGAAAAAAAAAAGAAAGGCAATTTTTATCCCTATTAAGTATCCAGATAAGTATGGCAGAGAAGCATTGATCAAAGAATATCCACAAGAAGTGAAAAATCAGCCTGCAGTTCTCTGCAAAAAAAGGCAAATACTACTATCAGCATAAATATTAGATATTGGGAGAACTAACCAATGTGAAGGAGGGAGAGGCTCACCGGAGAAAGTAAAGAGTGAGCTGTGAGTGAAGTGCAGATTTCACTGTTGTTATCTTCCAAAATGATGTGACTCCTTAACCAAAGAGCTTTAGCCGCTCTGCTCCCCTTACAAGATACGGTGTGTGTAACGGGCTTATTAAATGGATTGAGTGAGAAGGTACAAACAATTTGCAGCTAGATGTAGAAATGAATCAAGCCCAGTCTAAATTAAAACCCGAATGTAGTATTCAATTCAGAGCTCAGGGTCCTGTAATCAGGAATGGATAAAGAAAGACCTCCCCCCCCCCCTTTAGGGTAGTGAAAATAGGTTAAGGAAAATTGGTGGTACAGTCATTCTGTCAGATGGGACTCCATGTAACTCTCTAAAAGAGAGGCACCACTAGTGCCTTCCCAGGATTAGCAACTCAATGCTCTCTCTCTCTTCACCCCTTGTGAAATGCATCCGCGGACCCTTTAGAGGGATCCTTACATCACAAAAGTCATGCACTGGGTGAAGCCTTCTCTGTTGAGTCTATTTTAGGACATTTCCTGCCCTGGCCAGACAGCTCCTGCCCAGGAACACTAGGCGCTGTGCCTGATGGTTGAGGCCACCCAGGACCCAGCTCCTTGTTGGGTGGCCATTGGTGAGGCAGGCTGGGCCACAACAAGGCTGAGCGTGCAAAGTGCCTAGCTGTGCCCTTGCTCCGAGGCTTGCTACCACGTGGAGACTTCCATCAACTGGTCACGTTCAGGACCCCAGTCAGGAAATACACACAGCACAGCGTCTGTGTCGCATGTGTTTCCCAGGGATCTGCTCACTGCCTTTTACACTGTGGGTTCCCCTGGAAAGGGCCTCCGGAGTTCCACAGTTGAACGGGCATCAGCTCAGGGCTGAGATACTCACCTCACCTACTCTGTGTCATTTTTGTCTTAGGAGACGAAGAGAAGGGAAGAGGAAATGAAAAGTCCTTTCCTGTTAAACCTGAGTCACTGCTGCTGTGAACCTACTCTTCCACACCTTGAATTCTTATATAAGCTAGAAGGAGGAGTGTGGAGAAGAGGAGAAAAACGACTCTGCGCTGTTCCTGATAGGAACTAATGAGGTGTCCGCGGTACTTCTTAAAGGCAATTGTCCTTAACTTTGAGTCTTTAAACAAAATTGAATAGAATAATTCAATGTGCAGTCACATTTGATTTCTTAATTATGGCTCAAAAGACTTTCAAGCTGTGACTCCTGGTTACTTCTCAGACTTTGCCTGATGCTCCTACATTCCAGGTGTTCTCTCTCCTTGGAGCATCCCACTCATGACAGGTTCTTTCATACCTCTCCCAAACTCTTGCCACCTATGCTTGAAATCTCTGCTGTTCCCTACTTGGTTCGTCAAATGCTCATCCATTTTTCCTGTATAAGCAAGCATCTTGTCCTAGGAAATATCCTTCCTTCATTCCCCATTGCTTCTTTATTTACCTATCCGTAAAAGCTATTATGTTGAAGATGCATTATTGAATTCAACCAAAATTCATGGAATATTTACCAAGAGATGAAATTTCTGTCCTTCTGTAGCGTATAGTCTTATTCTGATTAGCTTAGAGCTTCATAGGTGAGGGTATGTCTCATTCACTTCTTATTTCCAGACACAAAGTTAACACCTGTGGGAAAACGGATCATGCCTCCAAACAATAAAAAAAAGATCTTTCATAGTCACATGCCTCCTCAATACATGAAGGATTGTTGAGATGAAGAAGATACAGTTCAATTCTCAGCACCACAAAAAAAAAAAAAAGATACAAGAGAACACTCTGTCCTCTGTCCTCCCTCTCTTTTCCTAAACACAAGCCATAGATGCATGAAGACAAAAGGCATTCCTTTCCACCAGGAACAACAAAGGCTAACTACTGCAGACCAGCTTACCTGTCATTTATTTACCTTCCCACAAGTTGCTGCCCCTAGAGACTTGTCCTTTTCCATTGTCTCGTCATTTCCCTAAAAATACATGTTTTTTTTTTTACTAAATATTCTGTGTAAGCTGGAATTCAAAGCCACCTCTTGAAGAACTACTCATTCCCTGTGCTAATAAACTTCTGTTTGTTTTTCTTCTTCATTATAGAGGTCTGTTCCAAGTAGGAACTTGTTGAAGAAAAAAAATCATTATTGTTTCCAGCTCACTTATTAAGTATTGAATGGATAATGAATGAGTTAATGAAATGAGTATTATAAAAGGAAGAATCCAGATATAAACCCAGCAACAGGAGAACACAGAATAAAGAGTATTCAAATAAAAATTTGAGGAAAACATTTTGGAGAAGGTGATATTTATTCTAGATTTTGAAGAAGGTTCCACAAATTGAACTGTGCACCTACACCCCACCCCACGACCCCCAGCCACCAGTAAATCTATATGTAGAAGTACAATGCCTAGTACCTCAGAATGTGACATTATTTAGAAATAAACTTGTTGTAGATATGACTAGTTAAGAAGAGGTTGTAACCCAAGGAGGATGAGTCCCTAATCCATACAACTGGAGTCTTTAGGAAAAGGGAACATTCAAACACAGCACACACACAGGCACAACACCATGTGAAGATGAAGGTAGAGGCCAAGGAGAGGCACCAGAGGCCAATGATTGCAAGCAAAGCTCCAGATGTTAGAGAAGGAGGCATAGAACAGTCTTTTCCTGATAGCCTTCAGAAAGAGCCCTGCTGACATCCTAAGAAAATCAGTTTCTGACTGTAAGAGACCTTTAATGCTATGCTAAAAACATGAGGTATTTTTTTAAGATAATGGGACATTTCATATCAAGTTAAGTTCTAGAAAATCTTGTTGATCATGATTCATCATTCATTGAACCAACAGGTATTCATTGTATGAGAACTGCATTATTCAAGGCATGAGCATCAGGTAGGAGAGGGACAATAAAAATATAAAGCCACTATGTAAATGGCATATTGAGAGAAATTGTTTAGAAAAAGTAAAGATAATAATTGGGGAAGATAGGTAAACAAATAAATATATGCCAAGTAATGGTGTCCAATAAAGAAAATAAACCAAGAAGGTTGAGAAGATAGATAATTGGCCAAAGGGGAAGCAGGCAGGGAGGAGTGCATTGAAGATAGTGAGGGAAATTATTTCTAGTAAACAGCATTTGAGATCAGCAGTAAGGGCCGAGGAGGCCTCGCAGTCTTTGGAGGATAGTAGTTCTGGACCCAGTGATGGGGATGCAGGTGGGTGGTTTTTGCCTCATGGAGTTGGAGGAAACAATAAGAAAGCCACTCTACTCACTGCCTTGCAGAAGGGAGAGTTTTGGCAGATGGAAGTCAGAAAATTTGGAAGAAGGTGGGAGATAACAGGATACAATGGTGAGAAATAATTAGAATTGCTAATACTTGGTTCTTTTCTCTGGGAGTCCACATGAATAGGTTTGACCACCCAAAGCTGTTCACTATAAATTCAGTCAAGAATCAAGTATATACTAGCACTCCTGAAATAGCCAAATGCTACTCGTCAGGTGTCTGCACACCCCAAAGACTCAAGAATCTGGTGACACTCAGCTCTTCCAGTGTAGAAAAGCAATTTTAGCATTGCTAGGTGTATGGATATTGCCTGTAAATGTAAGTGCTGAATTTTCACCTTGGAAGAGTGATGAATTATTGAAAAACATGCTGCTTCATTCTTCTTTCTTTGCAACAGATATTTTCTCATAGCTTTTAATGCATGGGAACCAAGAAACTTTGCCAAGTATTATGTATAGAAAATATTCTCAACATCTTAAGAGTCAAGTCAGCAAGATAGATGATTGAATATTTACATAATTAGAAAGCATGGTCAGAATTTAAATAAATCATTATGGGCACTGTCTCTCCATGAAAAGCCCTAAAGCTCCCATCTAGCTCCAAATTAATGCAAAGGGAAGAATGTCACCAAATTACACACCAAACTCAAGCTATAATAATTACTCAGACCTCAGTCAGTAACCTGGCCAATTTTAAATTAGAGGGAAACTGTATTTTTTCAGGTATCCATGCCTATCATTTGATTAACATTTACAAACAGAAATGAGTTCTCACTGGTGAAGCATGAAATATTTTATTTTTCTCTACTTGAAGGCAGAAAAATTTGCAAGAGTCACTTTAAAGTTTTTTTTTTAAATATCTGCAGAAAAAAATTCAGGGATAAGGCAGAAAATAGAACTTGGTCCTATGCTCTGGTTGAAAGGACAATCTCATTTTCAACTTCCTGGAGGTTTGAATTCTAGACATTATGGGATGACTGAAAAATCTTATCCAAATTGCCATTTTTCAAAATCTTGCTGAAAATGTAGTAGGGAAAAGCAGCACCTCTTACCTTTACCCTTACATAAATACAGCATATCCTCATTAGGATTTCATTTTAGATTCATTGGAAAAGATTCAGTTTCACTTCTAAAATTTCTATCTAACCAAGTATAAAGAATACCCATGGGGAAATTGAGAACATTTTTGTAAACAGACACTAAATACTGTTTCTATTAGGTGACATTCACATAAGATTTTCTTATTCCTTTTGAGCACATTCCCTTGAATAGTGAAAACAGGTGATTTTAAACTTCCTATGACCAACACTCTCTTTTATGCAAAGGGCAAGATTCATGGGTTTGAATTAGAAAGATCATACAGCTGGAAAGGGACTTAAAGTTGATCCTAGTTTAACCTGTTCACTTTAAGAGCAGATGCCCAAGGATCTAAATAACTTGCCTTAAGTGATTTGGTAAAAAGCATGGCCCTGAAATTAAGTAGAGCTTGAGATCCTGATTTGAAGTCTTCTGTTCGATATGAAATGCTTAAACTCTTAGGGAATGAAGTAAATTTCAAAACCCCCAGTTCCAGCTTGCTGTAGCCTCACAGGCTCCGTGAAATTGGATAATGTTTTAGTCAGCTTCTTTCACTACTGTGACCAAAAGACCTCCCAAGAACAATTAAAGGAGGAAAAATTCACCTGAGGACTCATGGTTTCAGAAGTCTCAGACCTTATATAGCTGACTACATTCCTTGAGGCCTGAGGTGAGGCAGAACATCATCGAAGTGTGTGACAGAGGAAAGCACCTGGGGAGATGGCTGTAGGAAGCAGAGAGGGAGAGAGAAAGAGATTTTTCCTCACCACAGACAAAATATAAACTCCAAAGCCACACCCCTAATGATCCACTTCCTCCAGCAGCACCCTACCTGCCTTCAGTTACCACTCAGATAATCCCTCTCAGGGGATTAATTCACTGATTTAGTTGAGGCTCTCATAATCCTATCATTTCACCTCTAAACCTTCTTGCATTGTCCCACACATGAGCTTTTGGGAGACATCTAATGTGTAATCAGTAACAACTAACAATACCACCATACCAAGATATAATGTATGAAATATGTTTGATATGTAAGTACTTCAAAAATGTTAACAATTATTATTAAGAAAAAGATTTCAGCTTTCACAAGCATTAGGCAGCTTCTGTATGCCTGTACTTTTATGATATAAAAACCTTCCAAAATTTAGTGCCTCAATAAGAAGAGTGGTTTAGCTATGATGCCAGATGGAGGTTTAAGGGCACAGAGAATGTGACTATGCAACCAACCTTATCATCCTCATATGACATTGAAGCAAGAGCATCTGCCATCTCAGACATCCTTTTGCTGGACTCTTAAAGATACCTGAGATTCTAGCTAAGAACACGTTGCCAGGAGCTTCCCTGAGTAAAGAGGGAATCTCAAAGTGGCTGAACACATACATGCTCAGTAGGAGCACTGGCTCCAACTCCACACACACTTCTCTAGAGGCTTTGGTCTGCCTCTGAGCTGGAGTCAAGGTGCAACCTAACTGAGGCCAAAACCGACACCATCACCTCCTGTTCTTCAAATCTTGCTCAATTCTGTCAGGTGTGTCATCTCCAACTGGGGAAGGAAGAAGAAAAGGGAAACTATTTCTGGACCTAGACTTTCTTCCTTTGCATTTATTAGATTCTTCATCATTGTCCCTTTTATCATCATACCATACATAATGAAGATCAGTTAATCATTTCTTTCAAGTGAATTCCAATGAGAGATAAATTAAGCAAGAACAGGAACCATGTCTGTTTGATTAATTGCTAGCAACGGGAATCATGCCTGTTTGCTTTAATGCCTAGCTTGGTGCCTGACACATGACATGTAGCAGATACACAGGAAAAGCTGTGGAAGGCATGTGTGCATTCCTTCTGATAATAACTGGAGTAACCTCAGAGCTCTGCTTTGCACGCAAGGTGTGAGGTGGGATGGAGGAGGAAACTGAACTACTGTTTGTCGACTATCCCCTTTGTTCCATGTGTTTTCTCAAGTTGCTTCAGGAAAATGCTGGACCACCTCAAGAAGAGTGGGTAGAAAAACAGCCAGCTGCTGTCTAACAGCCATGTGCACCCTCATCAGGGCAGCGAGTTTGCTTCCTGCTTACTTTTCCTACTGTTCATCTGGGAGTGATCAATTTGGAGTCACTTTACTTATACACTAATTAACCAATTAGCAGCTGTCAACTTTTTTTTTTGAAGCTCTCAAGGATGCATGTCTTCTTTTCTCTGTTAAATTTCTGTCTAAGAATTGACTTACATTTGTGGGGATCCTACCTCTGAAATGGAATATCAGAGGGAAGTTCTTCCTGTTTCTTTCTGCCCCCTAAAATCATAGCCTCTGACTGTGTCTCCAAACCCTATCCCCCTTGAAGGTAAGAGTATTTGTTCCCTACCAAGTCCTCCCTAACCCACCAAGAGAATAAATAAAGGTCAGGATAAACTGCCTAAGTAAATAGTTACAAATGGAGGGGGAAGACACCGTTTCTAGTTTCTGTTCTGTTTATATTCTATAATACAGTTACATTGATGATAAAACTTAGCTCAAGAATGATGGCCAAAATAAAAGTGACAGCAGCGCTTTCTTGGGAGCATAGTAGAGCATATGTTTGAGGAAGTACCCCATTTCCTGTTTCCCTCTAGACAGACCAGGATTCTGGTCATGCTGCCACTTGTTACCACTATGAAATTGAATGTGTTGCTTAACCTTATCACATGTGTTGCCTCATTTATAAAAAAAGGATAATATTAGTGACCATCAAATTAGATATGCATATAAACTGCTTTTCACAATGCCTGCTATATAGCTACATGCCTCGTAAAAAGTAGTCTCTTAGTATTATTCATTCAAAAACCATGTATTGAGCATTACTATGTAGCAGGCATAACATCAAATGCTGGGGTTATAAAGATTACTTTTCCCCTATATTTGAAGGCCATTTCAGCCTGGAATTATTTTGAAGATAAAGTACCCTAGGTTTTGAGACTATTTTCTACCATCTGTATTTCTCACAGAAAGGAGTCTTCCTATACTCTGGTCAGGACTCAGACAAATCAGACCATCATCATTCACCCAGTTAATGTAGAAGTGTAAAGACTCTGATTAGCTGCATCAGGATAATGTGAAATTAGGGCAAGATAACTCTCTGATGAACTGGGAAATTGTTTATTTAATAGTGAATTTCTAACTAATATTTGAACACTCTTCTGATCATGTAGGAATGCAGCATCTCTCACTAGAGAATGGATGTAACCAGAGACCCTCTCTCTTCTCATCCCGACAGCGGCAGGCATGTGACTCGGGCTAGCACAGTCAAACTTGAACTTTAAATCTTGAGAGAACTGGGCAAAAAGGCAGAGAAATTGTTACCAGATATTGTTGTTCACCCCAAATTCATGCTGGAACCTAATCCCCAGTGTGATAGTATTGAGAAGTGGGGCCTTTAGATTAAGTCTTAGTGGTCCTGCCCTCATGGAGGAGATTAGTGTCCTTATAAAGGAGGATTGAAGGAGCTTATTTGTCCTTCTACCATGAGAGGACACAGCAGCAAGTTTCTATTTCTGAAACAGAGAAAAACCCTCACCAGATATTGAATTGACTGGCACTTTGATCTTGAACTTCCCAACTGCCAGAACTATGATAAATAAGCTTCTGTTGTCTTCAGCCTATAGGTGGTATTTTTTGTTATAGCAACCTGAATGTACTACAACACCCTATTATCAGAAGCAGGACTGTGAGTCTAATGATGACTGGCTATGGACTGTCCTTTAGTAGTGGCGGCCACTTAGTTGCTCTCACTAGACCTAGCTGTTCTAGGACCAGGTGTGTTTCTTGCTGCTAAGACTTGTTGATTCAGGCCCATTTTCTAAGCTGGCTCTTTATACTTTTCATGATTTTATGAGTTCCCAAAACCTTTCCAATATTTTATTGGCTTAAGTTAGCTAAAGTTGATTTCTGTTGCTTGCAATCAAAAATCTTAACTGAAGCATTGATGTTTAGTCTGCTGACTGGGTATATAAAACTGAGGTTCTATGTTTACAGTGCCTCTGCTTTCATCTGAAGCTGCAGAGATTTCTTTTCCTCTTGCCTCAGGAAAAAAGCCAACCTAGAGAAGAAAAACTTGCCTACCTGCAGAAAATATTTGCTGGTTTGCAGAAGATATTTCTCATAACTGTATGAAGAAAGAGGAGAAAGAAAGGAAAATGTAGACAAGGGATAGTAAATTTTAGAATCTACCAGGATAATTTTAGGCCTTGAGTCCAGAGCAGTGATTTTATTTTTGTATCAGCTTTGACAAGTTCAGGGCATAAACATAACCTTGTTTAAAATACACACTCACACACCAGAAAAGGACTTCAGGGAACATTTTACTTAATTCTTAACATAAATTTAAGTTATAAACCATAAGTAAATATTTAAGATGAAAGCACAATTATATAAATTGATAGCCAGTGACAGTCATTAGCAGGCATGAAGACATCACATTTAATTTTCATAGCCTCAATCTTTACCATGTCAATTCTGTTGTATGTAATGAAATAATGTCAGAATATGAATTTTATTTTCTCAAGACCAAAGTTAGTACATTTTAGAGGAAGTAGGGTGAGGGAAACCATTGTTTGTAAGGTATTACTTTTTCAAGAATTTTCCTGGAGAATCTTTGAGAGAGATCATGCCTTAAAACATATGAGCCACACCATTAGTCTTACAGAAGGCACATATAGCAGGGAATAAGTTACGAGTCGGGGGCCTCACCTCCAGCAGGCCAGAAAATCTCCTGAAGCCTCAGTTACTGCCTCATCTTCTATTGGAAAGAGGGTGTGTCAATCTTATCTCTAAAGTTTACAGGAATCAGGCAAAGTTAAAAATAAGGCTCCCAGCCAGGCACTGTGGCACATGCCTGTAATCCCAGCAGCTCCAGATGCTGAGGCAGGAGGGTCACAGGTTCAAAGCCAGCCTCAGCAACTTAGTGAGGCTTTAACTAATTCAGCAACACCCTGTTTCTAAATTTAAAAAAAAAAAAAAAAAACATAAAAAAGGGCTGGGGATGAGGCTCAGTGTTTAAGCACCACTGGGTTCAATCCCTGGTACAAAAAAAAAAAAAAAAAAAAAGAATAAGGCTCAAGCCTCACAATAGGAATTAGGAAACAGAGGTGGAAAATGGGGTTATTAGTCAGGAAGAAAAGAGCTGAAGCTGGCAGAGCATATGATACAGAAATTGTTGGAAGAACAGATTTTAATCCAAATAGAGAGTCCATGCTCAACTACAGTTACCTCACCTGAGCTGCAATTCTCAGGTAGAAGCATGATGAAGCAGGAACTATACCACTTCAATCCTTCCTACCACAGGTGGCTCCAAGGAAGCCATGAAGCTTCTTTGTGTCCAGGATGATCACCTGTCATGCAGTAGAAAAGAAGAATAGGAAGACCAAGGTGGCCTGCCATGGCTCACTCACTGAGGAGTTGAGTGAATTTGAACAAGTTTATTAATCTTTCTGAAGTCTAAGTTTCTTCATCTACTGGAAGAGAATAATTACACTGGCCTGTAAAGTTTTGAAGGTTGACAATATTTTCTTTTCATTGCTTTGTGGTACAAAGTGAACAATCATTAATTGGTAACAAACATCATTGTAGGGCTGAGGATATAACTCTGTTGGTAGAGTGCTTGCCTCACATGCACAAGGCTGTGGGTTCAATCCCCACCCAGCACCACACACACACACACACACACACACACACACACACACACACACACACAAATCATTGTAGTTGCTGTTGTTACTGTATTATTCTCGAGGAATCATGGGAGGCCTTTGAATTTGTAGACCTGGGTTGTATGGAGAGGTTACATGGAAAACTTTCCACTACTCATAGTATTTGATAGAGTGGACACATTTCCAGAGGGAATGAATAGACTTCACATTGTACTCAGGGAGAAATCTGTGCTTCATCTGAGCTCCAGAGAGAGATGAGTGCCACTATGTAATATCACATAGGTTATCCTAACAAAGAATTATCCTAAATTCTTTGAAAAGGTTATATAGAAGGATTAAATGAGATGGCATATAAGAGGCATGTATGGGAGGATTCTGGCAGCTTAAGTACCCAAATGCAGCCTCCTTCTTCTCCTGAACATATTTTAGGTACTTAGTTCTCCAGAGCCAAGCAACTGATGTGATATAAATTTAACAGAATACTTAAAAGGAACATATAAAATCACATATACTAGTTTTTACACTCAATGTAAGTGAAAATTTGAGGACAGAAACTTTCAGATTGTGTTTAAAACAAAACAAAAGAATCTTCATGTTGCTTCTAAGTAACCTGCACAAATAAAGTAATAATGAAATCCTTTTGTGAAAAAAGGAGACTGATGGGTATTGCAACACTGAGCAAATGCAAACATAAAAAAATCAGGCAGAGCAATATTAAAATCATTCAAATGGAATTTCAGGTTAAATGCATTTAAGAGTTTAAAAAAGAACATTATATTAGGGAGAGAGTTTCAGTAGAAAGGAGTAAAAGAATAGAGCAGAAACAATATTTGAATAGTCAGTGAACAATAATTTTCCAAAATTGATGAAGGAAATCAGACCACTTATTCAAGAATTTCTATAAACCCCAGTCAAATAATAGGAA
Organism: Urocitellus parryii; assembly: GCF_045843805.1. Classification (NCBI taxonomy): domain Eukaryota; kingdom Metazoa; phylum Chordata; class Mammalia; order Rodentia; family Sciuridae; genus Urocitellus; species Urocitellus parryii. The sequence continues at coordinate 71,048,536 of NC_135535.1, read as the reverse complement.
ATCATATATAGACATCATAGTAAAACTGCCTAAAAACAAAAAAAGATAAAAGCAGTAAGGTAGCCAGGAGGAATGAGGCTGTTTTAATGCAGTAGAGAAATGACAATTGCCAGGGAACAATGGAATGATATCTTTCACAAAAGACAATAGCACAAAAAATAGGAGGGAAAAGAAAATGGAACTTAAAAGTTACAAGGTCCTAACATCACTATGGATATAGGAAAAGTAATTATTTTTATTATACTGTAAAAAGCCTAGTTATTGGTGAAAAAGTAAAGATAGGCTGCCTACAGAAACATGCATTAAGAAGAAGACTGAAAACAAAAGGTAGGAAAAAGATCTATAATACAATCACTTTTTTAAAAAATGATGTAAGACTGTAAGAAAGGGAGTATTATTTGAGACCCTAAAAGACATTCCATTAGGATAAGTGTTAACAACTAAGAATATGTAACAATTCTAAATTTGTATGAATTTAATAATCTAGAGGAAACAGGCAACTGTCTCTCCTGATACACAACACCACTGGAAAGCCCCAGAAGGAGGAACAGCTGTTGGAATCAGAGTCACATATGGGGTGTGGCAATCTTACCCTGGGTGGTCCCTGATCCTCCCTGCTCCTTTAATGAGTTGCCTTTGAAATTTGAGCAGTGGCTCAAAATGGCTGTTGTTTTATTTTTATTTTGCAGATTATTTCTTACTAGACAGAAACCTGGGGTCCAAGGCTAAGGAACCTCATACGGGACCTTTCAGCAGGTACCAAGATTTTATACTGCAACTGAACGCCCTGATTTCTGGTGAATATGGCTCAAAGTTATGAAGCTTACACAAAAATACCTTCCATGCCCTCAAGCAACTTTTACTCTGGGAAAGACCAACATATATATATATATATAATTTCAGGTTAAATGCATTTAAGAGTTTAAAGAAGAACATTATATTATGGAGAGAGTTTCAGTAGAAAGGAGTAAGAGAATAGAGCAGAAACAATATTTGAATAGTCAGTGAACAATAATTTTCCAACTTTAATAGAGAGACCAACTAAAATAAAAAGAAGAATAGTAGAAACAAAAGTTTACAAGGCATAAGATGTTATGTGTCCTAAAGAGAGCTAAAAATAAAGGCAAAGTTGAAGTATTAAAAAAAGACTTCCAAGTGACCACGAGGCTAAAATGCAATAACACCAGATCTCCCTGGCTTCTGTTTGTCAGGGTGTCACATACCCTCAATTCTTACATCTAAGTATAGTTTAGACCTACTTTTAAATAACAAAAACAAAGGATGTAGAAAATCAAAATGTGAAAGATGTGGAGGTTCCCAGGAGACCCTTGCTTCATGAAGCTTTCTGTAGGAATTGGCTTGCTTGGCATGGATCTGATATTTACAGTCTCTATTGAGCCTTTAGCAAGTGTGCCTGTCTTTGGAGGAAATGCAAATGCACAGCTCTCAATGTCTTCAAAAAACAGTCACGCCTATTCATCTCAATAGCACAAAAAGTTAAGATGATGCAGCTTCTTGAATAGCATCCTGCAAGCCCCTCCACCTAAACTTGGCTGGGCAGAAATCTAAGAAAAAGGAGAAGAGTTCAGAAAATGGCTTGTGAAATACTTTGTCTAATTACTACCATGCCTGATGTCAAACTAGTCTAATGTGATCAATGGTTATGCCCAACTGACCCTAGCTTCACTCTTTTCCATCTCCCTGAATGTAAACCAAGGACACAGCTCCTGGTGGAAGATGTAAGTTTATATTCCCCACAGAAACACTAGGCCATTTGAAATTTCTTATAGCAAAAACTATGTCCAGAATAATATCAGGAAGCAAAACTATATGGTTTTTATTGTTACTCTTCAATTCTGCATAGAGCTCCTTTTCTGCTTGCCCAGGGGGAATAGAGATTTGAGATAGAAATCAGAAAAGATTGTCAATGTCGTTCATTATGTACCTGTGTGTTTATACAGAAAAAGGGGGATTAATTAGTAGGCAAACTAAGCAGGGTATTATTTAAACTATGGATGTGGTGTGTGTGTGTGTGTGTGTGTGTTCTTTAACAAATATTAAATGAAGGCATCCTCTGAGCTAGGACTTGATAAATAGTAGAGTTATATTAATGAACAAAATAAAGTCCCTAAACCTGGGAAGCTTATCTTCTGGTTGGAAACAAAATGAGGAGATGTAGTGATAATGTATAATATATATAGGGGTAATAAATGCTATAAAAATAAATTAGGGAAAATGAGATTGGGAGTGTCAGAGAAGATGCCAGAAGATAAAGCAGAATTTGAGCAGAAATATGAAATAAATGGGGAATCCAAGTAAAAGGAATCTGGAGAAACAGCAAAAGAGCATAAATCCAGCAGAGAGCACAGCTAATGAAAAGGCTTAGTATGTTTAAGGAACAAGAAGGCTACTGGGGTGGGCAGAAGAAAAGATAGAGGGGGAGAATGATAAGAGGCAAGAAATCATGAAAGGAGTAGGAGACAGAAGATCAAAGAAGATCACGGACAATCTCATGCATGGTGTATGGTGACGACTCAGGCTCTTCCTCTGAAGGATTTCATGGGGATATCTGAATGAAGGAGAGACACATCAAACATACTGTCAAATGATCACCTTTGTTGTGCTGTGGAAAACAGACAAAAGTAAATAAGAGCAAAAGCTGGAGGGTGAAAATATAGAAAGTTACGATAAGCCAGGCACATGGCAACAGCTTAAACCAATGTGGTAACATGTCATGGCCACTCCACAAAAGGGAGATGTCCTCCCTCCCCACCAAAATGTGATTCTGACATGGAGACTGATGATGACCCATACACAATCTCAGAGGGCATGAAAAGGTTTATGACTCTCACAATGGGACTTGGGGAGAATGAGCCAGGCCTCCAGAGGTGGTCCACAAAGACCCCAAATCTGCCCTGGAAGACAGTAGGGAAAGATGACTGGCTTGGGGTTTCATGATAGTTAGGCAGTGGGCCTGTCTTGAGAGTTCCCTGATGGTTTGAACTTTCACTAGTGCAAAAAAGAGGGTCCTGGGCTCTCTCATCTGTCTTCTCTGCTCTGGGGCAGAAGAGAAAGAAGGAAGCTTAAAAACTGTAAACAATCAAATATCAAAAAATTGATCCAGACTCTTTACATCAGAGATGTAAGAGATGATCAGATTCTGGAACTATTTTTAAGACACAGGTATAATATTTATACTTGGAACAGGATTTGGATGTAAGAGAGAAGGAGGTTAGAAATGATTCCCTCTCTTCCTATATCTTAGCAAATAAAAAATTCAGAAGACCTACAAAAATCAATAAGAGAGTTGTTTTATTTGTTCATGGGTTTTTCCCACTTGAAATATGAAACCCATGTCCTTTCCTTCTCTTTAATCTTTTCCAACCTCCTCAAACACCTTACCTTGGAACCGGGACGGGAGTGCTTTGCAGATAGGAATGTTCCAAAAAATGTTTATGGATTGAAAGGATTTACAATAATACCAATTAGAGTATTATGTTGACTCAAAATTATACTTTGCTTATCTCTTAAGTCAAACACTGACTTATTGTGAAATTTTCTTAAATGTTCTCAATTACAAAGCTGGGATTTTATACCAGTATTTATCACAGTATATTCAAGTGTCTGGAGCATAATAAAGAATCTTTTATTTATAACTTTTACATCAAAAGTGACCTTTTACCATTTTATAGTTAATTAAAGAGGCACCTGTGTTATCATAAAAGGGTCCTAAAATGGGAACATAGAACTGTGGTTTTTATTTCCATTTTTGTCATAAACTAAGAAAAATACATGGCCCCAAACACATTGGTTCTATTTTCTGAGTCTCATCAATAAAAAGAGGGAACCAGATTCAATCATTCTCAGGACTTTTCTTTGAAGTGACACTATACAAGTGCTGATATAACGTGTGAAAGTTTCTGGCACACTGGAACAATTGTGTGGGTCCACAGTTTCTTGTAATTAAGACCCTTGACTCTTCTCTGTCCTATTAAGTAAAAGTGAAAATGTTTAGCAGTGAGAGACATTCCAAGGCAAAAAATAGTCCCCAAGTTAGGAAATTTTGTGAGAATTATTCTAAAATAAGTTGTTGTTGGGGCTGGGGTGATGTCTCAGTGGTAGAGTACCTGCCTAACATGCGTGAGGCACTGGGTTTGATTCTCAGCATCACATATAAATAAATAAAATAAAGGTCCACTGACAACTAAAAATATTTTAAAAATAAGTTGTTGTTGTTTTAAAATGAAGTCATGCCTATTGTATAAAAGAAGAAAAAGGTTTAAATAGTATATGAGATTATTTAATGAGTAGTAATAAGATTGGCTTAGGAATTTTATTTCTGATTAGGAGGATCAGTAAGTAATACAAAAAAAATGAAATATTCCTTTCAATTCCTGATTTCTTGAGATTTAGAAAGAATATGATCAATCAGTAGAGCCTCTGTGTTATTAATATTTAACTTTCTAATCCTTTATTTTAACTTATGGTTAGGTTTTTGTAGATTTCTCTTTTGAAATAAAAGAGGTTTAAAAAAAACATACATCATTGAAGATTGCTTTGACCACAGGTTATTCATTTTAAATATAAAAATATCACTCAATATAAACTAAGGAAGTATTTTCAAAATTGATGTAATATTATTTAGAAATGTTATGTCTTAAAGATAGTATAGTTCAAACTCACCAAAATTACTCTCTTAAATGTCTCCAGTGGGTATTTGCTGAATCCAATAAATTACAACCTTCATTTCTCTCAATGCCTGCCAAATTTGGTAGTTACCTTGATAATTTAGTTTAAATCTTATCATACCTTGCCTGCTATTGGGTTTTTGTGGACCTATCTGTTACTTGTTTTAGTCAACTTTTTCACTATTGTGACCAGAGGACATTTCAAGTATAATTTTAGAGAAGTAAAATTCATCTGGGTTTCATGGTTTCAAAGGTCTCAGTCCATAGAAAGCTGACTCCAACCGTTGGGACTCAAGGTAAAGGAGAACATCATGGTGGAAGACTGTGGTGGAGGAAGGCAGCTCAGGACATGGCCACCAGGAATGGGGGGAGAGACAGAGAGACAGACAGACAGACAGACAGACACACACACACACACACACACACACACAGAGAGAGACAGAGACAGAGATCTTCTCAACAAGGATAAAATATATACCTGAATGGCATATAAAAACCCAGGGACCCATGTCCTTCAGCCACAGCCCACAACCTACAGTCACCACTCAGTTAATCCCTATCAGTGGATCAATGCACTGACTAGGTTAAAATTCTCGTAATCTAATTATTTCACCTCTAAATTTTCTTGCATTGTTTCCCGTATGAGCTTTTCAAGGACACCTAGTATCTAAACCATAACAGTACTGCAGGCAATTTTTGAAGGGAAATGCTGTGGTTTCTCATTTCTGGATGCCTAGAACCTTGCACAGAACTTGACACATGAGAGGGTTTCAATACATGTTCACTACACTAACTCCCTGGTTCTGTACCAAGTTCAGTTATTGGAAAGTATCTCATCAAAATAAAGTCTATTCTTTTTTCTCTGATGTGGTCTGAGTGATGTAGATTCAGTGATTTAGAAAGACTAGTAAGTAAGTTGTGGGGGAACAATGTCAATAAATGCTGGAATTTAAGGTATCTTTGTCTAAGAAAGAAGATTGGCAAATTCATCCGAAAATCTGAGACAGAAATATGATGGAATTTATTTCATGGAAATAGGTGAGAATCAAAAAGAGCAGAAGGCCAGGCTAGAGAGAGGGGAAATGTAACAGGCCTTTATGGAGGAAATTTCTACACAATTATGTTTATTCTTAGGAAAAGAAATCGTTTTCAGGGCTGGGGATGTGGCTCAAGCGGTAACATGCTCACCTGGCATGCGTGGGACACTGAGTTCAATTCTCAGCACCACATAAAAATAAAATAAAGATGTTGTGTCCACCGAAAACTGAAAAATAAATATTAAAAAATTTTCTCTCTCTTCTCTCTTTCTCTTAAAAAAAAGAAAAGAAATCGTTTTCATGATGTTTATGTTTTGTTCTCATTTAAATTCATCTACTGCAAAAGCACTAGCAATTTTTAAATGCCTATATATCTCAGTTGTGCTGAAGGTTAATAGTTTTAGTAGACTTTTCCCCCCATTTTTGCATCATAATTTTAATGAGTGAATAATGATGGGGATAATGGGATTGGGAAGCCCTGGAAGGAAGATGTAACTCATGAAATTACAGAAACATTGCCCAGAGGTTCTTTTTCCAGAGTTTTTATCAGTTCAAATCTTGGGAATTTAATCTCTGATGATCAGTAAGTAATACAAATAAAATGAAATTTTCCTCATGACAACTCATTTCAACATATGTAACTCTACACCTTGGTATCAACCTGTACTCAATAGCTCTCCCAAAATTTCCATGACCTATCTTGACATAGGCAAGAGGAATAGAAACAGCATGAGCCCAATGCTGTGGGGTTCAATTTTAAGTTTCCTGATGGTTGCTTGATTATAGTTGTGGGTGCTGATTTTGATATCGTAGACTTTGCTCTTATTACTAAAACACAGCTTCGACTCAGCACACAGCTAGTTTCAAGGGGATTACAAATCCAAGAGAGTGCAAGGTTAGACTTGGGCTTCTGGTGGAATGTGTCAGAGTTGGTTCTTATGCAGAGAACCCGAGGTGCATAAGACTTGAGGACTGACCATAGAGAAATACTAGCTCAGAACAACATCTGAGAACAAAACATGAATTCAGAGTGTTCCCTGTCCTGTTGGCAAATCATAAAGGTGAGAATAATACTATTTGGAAAGTTAGTGTTAAAAGACAAAATTCAGGATACTTAGATCCTCTGCTTATTTTCAAACCCTGGTAACTCATTTTTAAAGCCCTACTATCCCATTCTATCCCCAAGGAAATAAATGGCTCTAGAAGTGTTACCTCAATAAGAAACAGTAATTTCTCTATACTCGATACATTTTTCTGTTTATTGAATGCCTTATATAATTATAATCAAACACTAGGCACTCTCCTAGGAGGTGCAATTATAGCATTGAAGGGAAAATAAGAGAAAAAAAGCAAACACATCTAACCTCATGAAGTTTATATTCTGGTGTGTATCCTTCATCTACCACGCATTTTCCAACCTTCCCTGAAAGGCCTGCAGTCCAGCCTCAGTGCAGTCTCCATCAGTGGTTCAACACTGTGATCCTTGGTCCTTTGGCAGGTATGTGGGGTGTAGGGTAGCAGTGTACAAGAATATTATTTGTTCAAGTATCAATCAAAGACATTCAATGCTATGTTGATGCCATTAATGAATTCTTCTCACAAATGCTTTCCTATATGATGAGAAGAGACGATGTTTCTAGGAGCTACAAATGCTAATGCTGCTCTATAGCCACTGCTCCTCAATGTCAACACTGATGTCTTATTCTTTGTTATTCACATTTTAGTTCAAGAAACAAAACCATTATGAGTATTTCAAATGGGAACTGGCTTAATGTAGGGAATTCGATGCTCACAAAATAGGTGAAAGTCATTTAAGGTAATTTCCTGTCTGGACCTTCAGAGTCAGTTCTAGAACAATAGGTCATCATTGAAACTGCTCCAGGAAAAAACGGACACCACTGCTCCTGCTAAAACTGCCACTGTTCAACACATGGAATTCCAAATGATAGACAATGAAATGTTACCTGTGCAGATCCATGACTGTAACCATGCTCAATAGCAGAAATAGCAAAAACCAGGCAAAAAGATGGCTTCTACACGGCTTTGTCTTCTGAATTTTCTGCAAGTGCATCTGATAGTGGAATTAATTAGCAGCCAGAGCCCTAGCTGCAAGGGAGTCTAAAAGGCAGTACAGAGGCCAAATTGGTCACTTCAAAATATCCAGCACAATATCACCAAGTGAATTTGCAAGTGCATTATCTTGGCCATTCACCACACCTATTGAATCAGATTCTGGGAAACAAGAACCAGTGTGTTATCAGACACCTCCTCACTCAGTAATTTTTATGCTGAGGAATATTTCAGAAATATTGCTTCAGTTGGTTAGGATGAGATCTGAGATACTCAGTCATAGTATACATGTCCAAAAATATGTTTTAAAAGGTGTGATTTAAAAATATTAACGCTGAGCCAGACTTATGTCATTTAATTTTATGGACCTGATTCTCCTCTGAATCAGAAAGTGAAATGTTTTTCACCTCAAGTAATTGTTTTCCACATTGCCAAATGGAGAAAAATTTCTCTCCTTTGTGTTTTGCTCTCTATTTCCCCACACAATTGGGACAAATATTGGCAATTTGATGACTGCATTTTATTACAGGAGTTTTCCTAGTGCTCTCTCTTGGGATATTTCAAAGTAATGTCCCATACAGACCTTGAAATTTATTCTCTTTTAGTTTTCAAGCAGGGAACAGTTTAGCATCATTCTAAGAGGAAGAGAAATTTTTCATTTTGGAAAGGAAAAAATGTTGTTCTGTCTTTGAGCAGACTTCCATGGAAAAAATGATAGCATGGAGCTTCTGATGACTTATATTGATTTAAATATATTAAATTATCCAATTTACAAATAAGGTAAATTTAAATTTAAAAAAATCAGATTAACTTTTCATACTACCTTTATCATAGCCTTGAACAAATGTTGGCTGAATTAATGAAGAATGCATTCACTATGCTGATTGACTTTGCATTAGATAATGCATTGGTAGCCATTTCCTGAAGTCACTTTGTATTTCCTGGAGATAGGTGTAGATTCCATGATTTTTTTAAATGTGAATTTTAATCATGGAATTAAGAGGTTTTTTTAGTCATGGTAAGTAACACTGGCTGCTGTAACAAACAATCCATAAATCTTAATGGCTTACCATGATGAAGGTTAATTTCTTATTCATGCCACACTATTCAACTGAATGTTCATTAATCTACCTTTCACATAAGGCTTAGGAATACTTTGCATTAAGTAACTCCACCATTTTCTAGAGCAAGGGTAAGGAAACTTTCTTTCTTTCTTTCTTTCTTTCTTTTTAGTTATAGATGGACAGCATATCTTTATTTATTTTTATGTGATGCTGAGGATCAAACCTAGTGCCTCACATGTACAAGGCAAGTGCTCTACTACTGAGCTATAGCCCCAGCCCAGAAAACATTTTTTTAAAATAGAAAGCCAGACAGTAAATATTTTAGACTTATCAGTCAAATGATAAAAATCAAATATATCATCTATGTATCTATATAACAGGAAAGAAAAAATAATTACCAAGTTTTATTTTGATGAAATTTAAAATACAATAAGGGTACAATTTTTTTGTAATACAACCCTAATAATGAGAAAGAATTGGAATTGTTTTGTTGGGGAGGATACACTTTTGCCTAATTGTGTTCAAATTAATTTCATTATAATCAAAATGATTGAGAAAGCTCAAAAGTTAAAGCTGATCTATAGTAAAATTTTATATATTTCATCTTTTTACATTTAATCTTTCGAAAATGTCTGTTCATGGAGGTAAATTTGGCTGAATGTTGGTCTGGAAACATAATTTTAATTGACAATATTCATTTCTTTAAAGGCATTTGTGGAATTCTGTTTTGTTATTTTCTTGTAATATGTCATTACACTGCAGACAAATCACCATCAATGGGAGATTAAGAGGAAGTTTCTAAATTTAAAAATGTTTGGGCTGGGGATGTAGCTCAAGTGGTAGCGTGCTCGCCTGGCATGCGTGCGGCCCGGGTTCAATCCTCAACACCACATACAAACAAAGATGTTGTGTCTGCCAAGAACTAAAAAATAAATATTAAAAAATTTTCTCTCTCTCTCTCTCTCTCTTTCTCTAAAAAAGAAATGTTGAGTTATGGAAATATGGATTTTGAAATATGGAAAATTCTTTTGAACTTTCACTGTGGTAACAACATTTCTACTGGAATTATGGTTTGAACCAGAGTAAAAAAATAAATAAAAAAATAAATAACCAATTTGTGTGAGAATAGAGATTTGGTTTTTGAAACTATATAAAAAACAGTTTGATGTAGTTTGTTACTCAAACAGCATAAACAGCATTAGTTTCTATGGAAATTACTTCATAAAGCTTTACATTTTATCACAAAATTTTAGGTAGCAATCACTAAATGCTATCAATTTTTTGAGAAAAGCTGATTCCCAAAGCCATTTATTGTTTTTTAATTATTGTTTATTAACAGTGGCTATGTGGTTTCTCTTGTTCAGAGAATTTATAGTTTTGGCTCTCAAAAGAAAAAAAAGAAATAATTAAAAGCACTAAGCCATAACCATTGATCTGCTATATAGTAGGAAAAGTGAATATATACAATTTCTGTTTATGAAATCAATTAAAAAGTAATGGAGCCAATGAGAGCAAATGAAAATCACTGTTGATTCTTCTGATTCAATAATACATGATCGCTAGGTGTGGTGCTGCATGCCTGTAATCCCAGCAGCTCCAGAGGCTGAGGCATGAGGATCACAAGTTCAAAGCCAGCCTCAGCAAAAGCAAGGTGGGAAGCAACTCAGTGAGACCCTATCTCTAAATAAAATACTAAATAGGGATGGGATGTGGCTCAGTGGTTGAGTGCCCCTGAGTTCAAATCCCCCGTTAATTCAAATATTTTCTGCAAAGTAATTACCGACAACCATATACTTTAAATGCTTTTTTCCCCCCAACTACTTCTGTGAATTTGTTCAACTAAACCTTTTTTTTTTCTGCTCTACATGATTTTACCACCATCTATTGTAACACATTGTAACAGATTCTTCTTCAGGTTGTACTGAATTAATAGTATCTCAACTTCTTTGAAATATGCTCACCTCTACTTGTTCCACACAAATGATTAAAAAACTTCAAACTCAGTGTTGAATAAGTAAGAACATAAAATGTGTATGTGGATGTATAGGTGTGTATGTGTATGTATACAACATCTATTTATTAAGAACAAGACAAGTCACTCAAAACTTTTGCCGTATGTTTTGTTGACTGTATATCACTCCCAATATCCTTAACTCTTTGAATGGCTTATTTTCATCAAAAGGCTAATAGTTTAATATTCATTTTCTCTGAACACATTTCTTTGGCTACTGCAATCAAACAGTTCAATTAATTCACCATCAGTTAACTACTTTATTTGCTTGGCTAACAAATGAGACACATGGAAACTTACTTAGGTTCCAGTCTTATTTTCTTTTCTGTTTTTATGAAGAAATTCGAAAATGTAAGATACTTTATCTTAAATTTTCTAATTTTGGGGGACATTGTTTTCCCGTGAGTTGGGAATATTGTGATGAGTGCTTAGTTGGAATTATCAGTGTGTATTATGTTAGTTTTCTTTTGCTGTTCTAACAAATTACCACAAACTTAGTAATTTAAAATAACACCGATTTGCCTTATAGTTCTGGAGTCTAGAGAATAGTACCAGGTTAAAATAAGTGAGTTGAATAAGCTGTATCTCTTCTGAAGGATGGACAGAAAAAAAAATCTGTTGGTCTTTCCAAGATTCTAGAAGGATTCCTGAATTCCTTGCCCCATATCTCCCAGAGAAATCATAGATTATCTGTGTGTTCAAAAGTGAAGAACATGATTTGGTGAACATTACCATTTCTATCATAATCTGCTCTTTCCAGCCAGCAATCACATGACTCTAACTTTTGCTTCCCATCATCCCATTTCCTATTATGACTCTGACTCTCCTGCTTCCTCCTTCTAAGGACCCTTGTAATTACATTGAAACCACTATGATAACAAAGTAATCCAAACTTCACTATGCCCTAATAGGGCACCATTTAAAGTCATTTAACCATTTTCTTTTTTCATGTATTTTTTTTTTCTTTTTTTGGACTGATAGGTATGGAGAGAGAGAAGAGAGAGAGAGAGAGAGAGAGAGAGAGAGAGAGAGAGAGAGAGAAGAAAATGTCATGAAAAAACCAATATCCATGGATCCAATAATGGCAAGTTACAGCTATATCCCTGCAATAGTACATAATCAGCAGAATATCACAATAAGAACATTGTCTATATTCTCTGTGGCAACCACTTGACTCTTCCATTGTAGTGTGAAAGTAGCAATGGTTAATATACAAATGAACATGGAACCAGGATGGTATTCCAATAAAACTTTGTAATATTAAAATTGAAATTTTTAAATAATTTTTGTTATGAAATATTACTCATATTTTTAAAATGTAAAAATTTTAGAACGTGAAGTCTTTTCAGTTTTGTAGAATCTATAAAGATAGGTAATGAGTCAGATGTGAGCTGTCATTTTCTGACTCTCTTTGTAGGGTTTCAGAGTTATTCACTGAACTGAGATGTTTTTTGATCTGTGCCTAGAATTACAATATTTCATTTTTTCTCAGATTCCATCAGCTAGAACTCAATCAACTGACCATACAAAACTGCAAGGGAGGCTGGGGCTGGAAAATAATAGTTTCTTTGTGTGTTTAAACAATGAGAACAAGGTTTGTGAACATTAGCATTTCTATCATAGCCCACTCTTTCTAGTGAACAAATTTGCATTCTGTTCCCCACCCTTTTCTGCACAAAGTTTACACTCACTTCCAAAGCCTAGCTCAAAGTCTTGGACCTCAGTGTAATGCATGTCCTCCATATCATCCAGCTATAGTATCTAATTGTTCTATGACATATGTCCCTGATATACACCGTAACAAATAATCTCACTTAGAAAGAGGCAAGAAGGGAGACACAGCTTAACTGACCAAGGATGATCCAGCTGGGCACACACTGAAGGCTTCTAATCCTGAAAGCACAGGAGACTATCAGACCTCGAGTCTTTCCTGGATCTGCTCTCTGAAAGGCACTTCTCCACACATTATTCTATGCCCCTCCCCACAACTCTACCCTCTGGAAGGTTCTTTCTTATCTTCTGAAGTTAAGTTTCTTATCTTCTGAAGATAAGTTTCTTATCTTCTGAAGTTACATCTGAAGTTGTCTACTACTTCCTTAGAACTGCATAGCTTGGCCAGTATTCTCTAATTACAACTCCTTTAGACCACCCCTGTGATTTTATCTGGCATTCAATTTCTTTCTTTATTTTTTTAAAAAAGCTTCAGATGTTTGGTTGCAATTAGTGCCATGTACCTGTAGCCACACCTGGTAGGGTTTGACTGTAATCTGTCCTTGCCAAAAATCATGTTGAGGCTTAATTCCCCAGAGGTGCGTGTACAGGAAGCTTGAGTTGCATATGTAATGATGTTAACATCTTTAAGAGGTGAGTCCTAATGGAATGTGATTAGGTCATGAGGCACAACTTTCGGAATAGATTATTGTAGTTTTCAAATGATCAGGTTAGTCCCCAAAAGAATATGTTTGTTATAGAAAGCAAGGATCTCCCCAGATTCTTGCTTCTTACTTACTTTGTGATGTCTTCTGCATATTCCTGCCATGTAATGCTATCTACCATGAAGCCCTTCCCATAGATGCTGACACCATGCTCTTGGACAGGTAGAACTGTGAGTTAAGCAGATCTTTTTTCTTTACAATCTACCCAAATTTGAGCATTTTTTTCTAACAACACAAAATGAACTAAGACTCAAAGTTGCTTCCAAACATTGGTCCCAAATCAGTTTGTTTTGATTTCCAGATTCACCAACTTATCTTTTAATTTAAGATGGCCAAAATCATTAAGCCATTTTAAGGTGGCTTAAAATGTATATTAATGTGATCTTTTTTTTAGACTATTTACTTTGATCCATAGAAGTTTTTGATTGTTCAAAGTCTTTCTCAATTATATGACCCAGCGTTTGGGATCTAAATGCCACAGTAATAGATAATTCCAACTGCTGAAGAGCTCAAATTTTTAGACATTTTCATTTTCTCTCATTTCTACTTGCAAAGTGGCCAACTCTTTCCTCAACTAATCTCTTTCTCACATACCCTGCCAAGTACTAGCTGACATGCACTACTAACATTGTTTTTCAACCTGTTCCTCTAGATCTGTGTAATAAGCACATGGTCGATCTACCAAATTACTACCAGCAACACAGTATTGCAAATATTTTCTTCATAACATAATACTTTCCCGGTCTTCAACTTCCTACAAATATGCCAGATTCCCTAATTTCTTTCTTTTTTTTTCTTTTTTTTCCATATGACTTAGATTTAATAATCAGAAGCAAACTAAATGAAGAGCTTACAATAGAAAAGAATTACATGTCAGTGCCTTCTGCAAACTGGGCTGGGATAGAAAGGGACTAGAGGCTGCCCCTCAATTTAATCCCTTCCAAACAAAGATGTCCACAGTGTTCCTGGCACCCTGGCTCAGGAAAGGGGGAGACCACTGGTTCTGTGTGTTGAAGTTTCCTTGCTTGCTATTCATTCCTGGCCAGCATCAGGAGCCCCTCCTTTCCGGCTCTGGTCTGATATGATGTCATCTATCCACAGTAAGAGAACTGCCATCTCCACTGCTGCCTTATATGTTTGCAGCTTCACAGCCAATGGCTTCCATATGCCTAGTTCTTTCATGTCCACTAAAGTTCCCATCTCACCACTTACTTCCCAGGTCTCACAGTTCTCCTGGGTGTGCTTGGCCCAAAGGGAAGTGAGTAGATTTATAATGCTGGCCCCACAATTCTGGATCAAGGTATGAGGGATGACTTCTAAAGTCTGGGAAATAGCCCTGTATCACCATTGTTCCACACCAATCATGGCCATGGATTTTTCTCTTAAGGTGTGAGCTACAGCCACCTCAGAAGCCCCATCCCCTGGCACTAGCTAAGGGTCCAGGAGAACATTTCAGCACACTTGCATGGCATCCTGAAGGTTGCGATCTTCATCTGAGAGAATTTCTTTGTTGGCCTCCCTGAGAAGAATGGTGTAGGCCTTGGGGTCTCTGGGCTCACTGATGAACCTAAAGTACTCATCTCCAATTTTCTTGATTTCCAACAGGTTCGCCCCTGTTCCAACATCATCTTCTCTCAGTTCTTCTGGTCAGCTGACTATCTGGGCCCTGCATGCTCTAGCAATGCAGTTATTGTCTGTCCTCTGGACTCTGCAGATGGCTGAGATATTGGCCTGCATGAGGTAGTGCTGAGCTAAGTCTGAGATGCCTTTTTTTCTGTGATGACCACATCAGACTTCAGTTGAATAATGTCCTCACAGAGATGCTGGATATACTCTTTTTCCATTTGGAGAATTCAGGTGAAGTCTTCCTCTTGGGTAATCTCAATGTCAGTCTGGCTTTCTCCTTTCTGTATTCCAGAGAAGAATCCAGTAGCCCAATATGAGGGTTCTTCATAGAATGCCATATTCTCGGATAGGTCACATCTTTGTTAATCATGGTGTAATGGTGAGCACTCTGGACTCTGCTTCTATAATTTCTTTCTATTCTATCATTCTTACTGTCTGAGAACAAATACTTTGTCCTTATTCCAAGGGACAAGATTAGAGAAACACATTGAATACTATTTGTTCTGATGCAAGGACAAAAATGACACTGATGTGCTTAAATAGATGAGCAGTGAAGACCCAGAAGCCTCTTAGCTGGGCTCTAACTCACCCTTTCCTAAAAGGATGAAGAATGTTCTAGATTACCTGGGGTCCAGGTTTGAAGCTTAAGCCACCATTGCAACTCCTCAACTCTCCATTGTGGGACTAAAGCAGCTGTACGTGATATGTAAATGAACAAGAGTGGCTGTGTCCAACAAAAGTTTGTTTACAGAAACAGATGACAGATCATTTTGACAGTCTGTCAACCTCTAAGCTACAGATACCCCGGGAAACCTGCTACAGCAATGTATATAGCCTATTCGCTATTCAAGAATAAATTTATTTTTCCATTTTTTTAATATGTGAACATAGAAGAAATTCAAAAGCAGTTTAGGAAATACAAAGTGAAGGAGATGACATTTTCAGAACTCAAATCCAAATATAGCCATCCTGCCCAGCCCAATAAATCTTGCCCCCGCACTTACAGCACTCAAATTCCTTGCTGTTCATCCTGAACCAATTAAAACTGAGGCTCTATGACCACAGAAAGGCCTCTGTCTGTCCAAAAACCTACCAAGGTCTTAAAACTATAAATGTCAAGACCTCAAATCTCCAGAAACTGATTTTTAGGAACTAGGCAAACCCAGCATTCAGGATTTTCTCTCCTTATATTGAGTGCAGAAGCAAGTAAGTGCACTTTCCCTAATCCATAGGCAGGATAGAGCTGCCACTTTTGAAACCAGGGAGGCTGACTCAAATATTTTCTATAGGGTTTGGAGCTTGAGTGTACTCACCTATAAAATACAATTAATAAAATTGCCTACCTCATAGGGCTTTTGTGAATATTTAATAAGAATATCCAGAATTCTCTTAAATATCCTAAAAGATCTGAAAGTTGTTAGAAACAAAGAATGTATTGAACCTGTGTCTACATTCCTGCTCTGTCACTTGTTAACTTAGACTCGTTGATCCTTATTCTCTAGCAAATGGATATATAACCTAACACAGAGTATGTTTTAATTAACAATATTAGATATAGCTAACATATAAGGTTGTCAAGAACATTATATTTTTATATTTCTTTAATTTTATTTTACTACTATCCAAGGTTAATCATAGAACAAAATAGGCAGCAAAGTCTGATATAAATAATCTTGTGAATTATAAAATGAAATGAAGGGGAGGGGAGGGGGGATAGTAGGGGATAGGAAAGGTAGCAGATTACGACAGTCACTAATATGCCATTATGTAAAAATGTGAGTATGTAACAGATGTGATTCTGCTATCTGTATTTGGGGTAGAAATGGGAGTTCAAAACCCAATGGAGTCGAATGTATGAAAGATGATTTATCAAGAGCTCTGTAATGTTTAGAACAATCAATAAAAATAATAAAAAAAATAAAAAAATAAAAATATATGTGTAGGCAAAAAAAAGAAATTATAGAAGCAGTAATTTTTTAAATGTATGAAGTGGTGCACAAAAATAGTTGAAGTTTGATTAAACTCAAAAAAGAAGCAGTCTTTAAGATCTGGATAAAAACCAAAACTCTGGAATTGCTAACATGGGTCATATACTGAATAATTAAAACTAGCATAGAAAACATGGGTTAAATTTATCAATGTAACACTCTGACTTTATTGTTAATCACCTGGTAAAGTATTTTACTAGTGTCCAGTTCTATGTGGTGAGAATTTAACCAAAGTGATATAATTCCATTTCTATTGACTTTGTTTTGCAGTTAAAATGTTTCAAATTGCTAAAATAAAATCAACCTATTTTATTTATAGCAAGGCAAAGATATCTTCCCTTGGAATATCTGTTAGAAATGATGAAATAATGTTCAAAGACCTGTGCTGAGAAATGTATTTACTATAGATGAAAAACTCAAATTACTAGAAAAAATTCAATTTCAAGTTGAAAATACATGGTATTGGATTCTTTATGGAATACTTATATACCACTAAATAGAAGGTGATTTTACACAGTGTTGAATATGCTTTTAGAAAGATGATTACATAAACACACTTGGGAGGACATAATTTGAATACAAATGTATTCTTATTTAGCATTTTACAATTTTTATGAATTTCAAATACATCAGAAGAGATCAGTTGGTGTATTGGAAAAAAAATATATTTTTCTTCTTGGTAGATAGAGACATCCAGTAGAAAAGTCCCAATTTAGTCTCAGATTCTAAATCAAAACAGTCTTTTGCTAAAATTTTCCTGGAGTGTGGTACTTGGCTTTGGCATGATGCAGGCACAGGTAAGTGAGCAATTAGAGATCATGAGGAAAAGAACAATGGAGATCTTTTGTGAGGACAGAGGAAATTTAATATTGAAGAGGGTCTGGAAGGATATTGGAAAAGGAGTTTGTCAGTATGACCCAATGAGTAAAATTAGGACCAACACTTTATAAATTAGGCTGAAATTTAAGGAAAATAGATTTCAGGTGAAGGTTCATAAGAACTCAAATAGAGGATTCCAAAAATGAAATGGATAGTTTCTGGAGGTGGTAAGTTTCCTATTCCTGGAATATGCATAAGTAGTTATTTAGAGGGATAATAATTCTTAATTTTTAAGAAATATAAGAGGTTACAATAGAAATCATCAATGGCATATATTAAAATTATTTATAATAAAAATTAAAATTAAAAACTATACAATTTCTTAACATTTTGAGGAAATAGGTAAAAATGTGTCAGAGAATTTCTAACAATCATACATGAGTATTTCATTTCGATTTTAAAACAACACACAGTAGATACATGAACCCCGGACATAAGTAGACACAGTATCTTCACACATGGACAGCTCACACATGATGGAATAAACACTGGAAATCTTTTTTTTTTTTTTTTTTTTTTTTTTTTTTTTTTTTTTCGGTGGACACAACATCTTTATTTTATTTGTTTTTTTTTTTTTTTTTTACCTCTTTTTTTTTATTGTTGGTCGTTCAAAACATTACATAGTTCCTCATACATCATATTTCACAGTTTGATTCAAATGAGTTATGAACTCCCAATTTTATCCCGTATACAGATTGCTGTATCACATCAGTTACCCTTCCATTGATTGACATATTGCCTTTCTAGTGTCTGATGTATTCTGCTGTCTGTATTATTCTCTACTATCCCCCCTCCCCTCCCCTCCCCTCCCCTTTTCTCTCTCTACCCCTTCTACTGTAAATCACTTCTTCCATTTGAATTATCTTGTCTTACCCCTCCTTTCCTCTTATATGTCATTTTGTATAACCCTGAGGATCGCCTTCCATTTCCATGCGATTCCCCTTCTCGTTTCCTTTCCCTCCCACCTCTCAACCCTGTTAATGAAAATCTTCGTCTCAAGCTCTTCGTCCCTACCCTGTCCTTGTTTCCTCCCCTTATATCAGAGGAGTCATTTGGTATTTGTTTTTTAAAGATTGACTAGCTTCACTTAGCATAATCTGCTCTAATGCCATCCATTTCCCTCCAAATTCTATGATTTTATCATTTTTAAATGCAGAGTAATACTCCATTGTGTATAAATGCCACATTTTTTTAATCCATTCATCTATTGAAGGGCATCTAGGCTGATTCCACAATCTTGCTATCGTGAATTGTGCTGCTATGAACATCGATGTAGCAGTGTCCCTGTAGCATGCTCTTATTAGGTCTTTAGGGAATAGACCGAGAAGGGGAATAGCTGGATCAAATGGTGGTTCCATTCCCAGCTTTCCAAGAAATCTCCATACTGCTTTCCAAATTGGCTGCACCAATTTGCAGTCCCACCAGCAATGAACAAGAGTGCCCTTTTCCCCACATCCTCTCCAGCACTTATTGTTGTTTGACTTCCTAATGGCTGCCAATCTTACTGGAGTGAGATGGTATCTTAGGGTAGTTTTGATTTGCATTTCTCTGACTGCTAGCGATGGTGAGCATTTTTTCATGTACTTATTGATTGATTGTATGTCCTCTTCTGAGAAGTGTCTGTTCAGGTCCTTTGCCCATTTATTGATTGGGTTACTTGTTGTCTTATTGTCTAATTTTTTGAGTTCTTTGTATATTCTGGTTATTAGGGCTCTATCTGAAGTGTGTGGAGTAAAGATTTGTTCCCAGGATGTAGGCTCCCTGTTTATCTCTCTTATTGTTTCTTTTGCTGAGAAAAAACTTTTTAGTTTGAGTAAGTCCCATTTGTTGATTCTAGTTGTTAACTCTTGCGCTATGGGTGTCCTATTGAGGAATTTGGAGCCTGCTCCCACAGTATGTAGATCATAACCAACTTTTTCTTCTATCAGATGCCGTGTCTCTGATTTAATATCAAGCTCCTTGATCCATTTTGAGTTAACTTTTGTGCAAGGCGAGAGATAGGGATTCAGATTCATTTTGATGCAAATGGATTTCCAGTTTTCCCAGCACCATTTGTTGAAGATGCTATCCTTCCTCCATTGCATGCTTTTAGCCCCTTTATCAAATATAAGATAGTTGTAGTTTTGTGGATTGGTTACTGTGTCCTCTATTCTATACCATTGGTCCACCCGCCTGTTTTGGTACCAGTACCATGCTGTTCTCGTTACTATTGCTCTGTAGTATAGTTTGAAGTCTGGTATCGCTATACCGCCTGATTCACACTTCCTGCTTAGTATTGTTTTTGCTATTCTGGGTCTTTTATTATTCCATATGAATTTCATGATTCTTTTATCTATTTCTACAAGAAATGCAGCTGGGATTTTGATTGGCATTGCATTGAACTTATAGAGAACTTTTGGTAATATCGCCATTTTGATGATGTTGGATCTGCCTATCCATGAGCAGGGTATATTTTTCCATCTTCTAAGGTCTTCTTCTATGTCTTTCTTTAGGGTTTTGTAATTTTCATTGTATAAATCTTTCACCTCTTTTGTTAGGTTGATTCCCAAGTATTTTATTTTTTGGGGGGATATTGTGAATGGAGTAGTTGTCCTCATTTCCGTTTCAGAGGATTTGTCGCTGATATACAGGAATGCCTTTGATTTATGCGTGTTGATTTTATATCCTGCCACTTTGCTGAATTCATTTATTAGCTCTAATAGCTTCTCTGTAGACCCTTTTGGGTCTGCTAGGTATAGAATCATATCATCTGCAAATAGTGATAATTTAAGTTCTTCTTTTCCAATTTTTATCCCTTTAATTTCTTTCGTCTGTCTAATTGCTCTTGCCAGTGTTTCGAGGACTATGTTGAACAGAAGTGGTGAGAGAGGGCATCCCTGTCTTGTACCAGATCTTAGAGGGAATGCCTTCAATTTTTCTCCATTCAGAATGATGCTGGCCTGTGGCTTATCATATATTGCTTTTACAATGTTGAGGTATGATCCTGTTATCCCTAATTTTTCTAGAGTTTTGAACATAAAGGGATGCTGTACTTTGTCGAATGCTTTTTCTGCGTCTATCGAGACTATCATATGGTTCTTATTTTTTAGTCTATTGATGTGGTGGATAACATTTATTGATTTCCGTATATTGAACCAGCCTTGCATCCCATGGATGAATCCTACTTGATCATGGTGTATAATTTTTTTGATATGTATTTGAATCCGGTTCGCCAGAATTTTATTGAGAATTTTTGCGTCAAGGTTCATTAGAGATATTGGTCTGTAGTTTTCTTTCTTTGAAGTGTCTTTGTCTGGTTTCGGAATCAGGGTGATGTTGGCCTCGTAGAATGAATTTGGAAGTTCTCCCTCTTTTTCTATTTCCTGAAATAGCTTGAAAAGTATTGGTGTTAGTTCCTCTTTAAAGGTTTTGTAAAACTCTGCTGTATACCCATCCGGTCCTGGGCTTTTCTTAGTTGGTAGTCTTTTGATGGTTTCTTCTATTTCTTCTATTGTTATTGGTCTGTTTAGGTTGTCTATATCCTCCTGGTTCAATCTGGGCAGATCGTAAGACTTAAGGAATTTATCTATGCCTTCACTATCTTCTATTTTATTGGAGTATAAGGCTTCAAAATAGTCTCTGATTATCTTCTGTATTTCTGAAGTGTCTGTTGTGATATTGCCTTTTTCATCCCGTATGCTAGTAATCTGGGTTCTCTCTCTTCTTCTCTTCGTTAGCATGGCTAAGGGTCTGTCAATTTTATTTATTTTTTCAAAGAACCAGCTTTTAGTTTTGTCAATTTTTTCAATTGTTTCTTTTGTTTCAATTTCATTAATTTCAGCTCTGATTTTGATTATTTCTTGCCTTCTACTTCTTTTGCTGTTGTTTTGCTCCTCTTTTTCTAGGATTTTGAGATGAAGTATGAGATCATTTATTTGTTGGTTTTTTCTTTTTTTGAGGAATGAACTCCAAGCAATGAATTTTCCTCTTAGGACTGCTTTCAATGTGTCCCATAGATTCCGATATGTTGTGTCCGTGTTTTCATTTAACTCTAGGAATTTTTTAATTTCCTCCTTGATGTCTTCAATAACCCATATGTCACTCAGCAACCTGTTGTTCATTCTCCAAGTGATGCTTGATTTTTCCTTTCTTCTTTTATCATTGATTTTCAGTTTCATTCCATTATGATCAGATAAGATGCATGGTATTATCTCTACCCCTTTATATTGTCTAAGAGTTGCCCTGTGACATAATATATGGTCTATTTTTGAGAAGGTTCCATGTGCTGCTGAAAAAAAAGTGTAACTACTTGATGTTGGGTGGTAAAGTCTATATATGTCAATTAAGTCTAGGTTATTAATTGTGTTGTTGAGTTCTATAGTTTCCTTGTTTAACTTTTGTTTGGAAGATCTGTCCAGTGGTGAGAGAGGTGTGTTGAAGTCTCCCATGATGATTGTATGGTGGTCTATCAGACTCTTGAACTTGAGAAGAGTTTGCTGGATGAACACCGCTGCACCATTATTTGGGGCATATATATTTATGATTGTTATGTCTTGTTGGTTTATGGTTCCCTTGAGCAGTATGAAGTGTCCTTCTTTATCCCTTTTGATTAGCTTTGGCTTGAAATCTATTTTATTAGATATGAGTATGGACACGCCTGCTTGTTTCCGCTGTCCATATGAGTGGTATGATTTTTCCCAACCTTTCACCTTCAGTCTATGGATATCTTTTTCTATCAGATGCGTCTCCTGTAGACAGCATATTGTTGGGTCTTGTTTTGTGATCCATTCTACTAGCCTGTGTCTCTTAATTGGTGAGTTTAAGCCATTGACATTTAGGGTTATTATTGAGATATGGTTTGTACTTCTATCCATATTTGTTTGTTAATGTTACTAAACCTGATTTGTTATCCTCTTTGACTACTTTCCCCCCTTTACTGTCCTACCTCCCATTGTTGGTTTTCAATGTTATTTTCCATTTCCTCTTCCTGCAATGTTTTGCCAAGGATTTTTTGAAGAGATGGTTTTCTAGCTGCGAATTCTTTTAACTTTTGTTTATCATGGAAGGTTTTAATTTCATCTTCTAACCTGAAGCTTAATTTTGCCGGATACACGATTCTTGGTTGGAACCCATTTTCTTTCAGTGTTTGAAATATGTTATTCCAGGATCTTCTAGCTTTCAGAGTCTGTGTTGAGAGATCAGCTGTTATCCTGATTGGTTTACCCCTAAATGTAATCTGCTTCCTTTCCCTTGTAGCTTTTAAAATTCTTTCCTTATTCTGTATGTTGGACATCTTCACTATAATGTGTCTAGGTGTGGATCTCTTATGGTTTTGTACATTCGGCGTCCTGTAGGCTTCTAGGATTTGGGATTCTGTCTCATTCTTCAAGTCTGGGAAGTTTTCTCGTATTATTTCATTGAATAGGCTGTGTATTCCTCTGGTTTGGAGCTCTGTGCCTTCCTGTATCCCAATGACTCTTAAATTTGGTCTTTTGATATTGTCCCATATTTCTTGGATGTTCTGTTCATGGTTTCTTAGCAGACTTGCTGAGCTGTCTATGTTCTTTTCCAGTTGAAATACTTTGTCTTCATTGTCTGATGTTCTCTCTTCTAAGTGATCTACTCTGCTGGTAGTATTCTCAATTGAGTTTTTAAGTTGGTTTATTTTTTCCTGCAATTCTAGTATTTCTATTTGTTTGTTTTTTATTTCCTCTATCTCCCTGTGAAATTGATCTTTTACTTCCTGGATTTGTTTGTCAATGTGATCTTTCATTATCTGATTTTGCTGTCTCATGTCTTCCTTGAGACTCCAGATCATCTGAAGCATGTATATCCTGATCTCTCTATCTGACATTCCATCTGTTGCACCTATTACCTCTTCTAAAGTTGAGTTGACCTGCATTGCCTGTGGTCCTTTCTTTCCTTGTCTTTTCATACTGCTGGCGTTTCTTTCTGCTTGGTGAAACTGTTGTGTTTTGAAATTTTCCCTCTATTTATTTATATTGCTCTTGTATAGTTGAATAATCACCCTTGCAGGGCATGTAGTGGCTGTGATCCTCCTCCAATTGGTGTGATCCGTCTACCACGCTGGGAGGCCCTAGGTCTGCTCTGCTGGTCGGTCAAAGGTCCGCCTACCCAGCAGGTACGAGGGGCACCTCTATCACTCCGCAGGTTGCTGGGCCTAACCTCCCGATGGGTCAAAGGTTCCCCTAGCTTGCAGGGGGCTGCTCCCGGAGCGAGAGCTAGGCCTCCCGGGGGAGCCCGGATGGTGGAGGCCGACTGCCGGTTCAGGCGGGGTGGGCCAAGCCGCACTGGGTGCCGGCGGCTTGCAAACGCGGCTGGTATCAGCAGGACTTAACTCCTGCACCCGCTGCGGGGGCACCTTTATCGCCGAGTAGCTGCGGTCGCGTGGTTGGGACCCGGGCGGGTGGGGCCGCTTCTCCCAGGGCGAGAGCTGGGCCTCCCGGGGGAGCCCGGATGGCGGAGGACTGCCGGTTCAGGCGGGGCGGGCCAAGCCGCTCCGGGATCCCGCGGGTTGCAAAGGTGGCTGGCGTCTGCAGGACTTAACTTCTGCACCCGCCGCCGGTTCGGGCGGGGCGGGCCAAGCCGCTCAGGGTTCCCGCGAGTTGCAAAGGTGGCTGGCGTCTGCAGGACTTAACTTCTGCACCCACCACGAGGGCACCTTTATTGCCGAGTAGCTGTGGCTGCCTGGTTAGGAACCGGGCGGGTGGGGCCGCTTTTCCCTGGGCGACAGCTAGGCCTCCCGGGGGAGCCCGTATGGTGGAGGACTGCCGGTTCGGGCGGGGCTGGCCAAGCCGCTCAGGGATCCCGCGGGTTGCAAAGGCGGTTGGCGTCTGCAGGACTTAACTTCTGCACCCGCCGCCGCTTGGGCAGGGCGGGCCAAGCCGCTCAGGGTTCCCGCGGGTTGCAAAGGCGGCTGGCGTCTGCAGGATTTAACTTCTGCACCCGCCACGTGGGCACCTTTATTGCCGAGTAGCTGTGGCTGCCTGGTTAGGAACCGGGCGGGTGGGGCCGCTTTTCCCAGGGCGAGAGTTAGGCCTCCCGGGGGAGCCTGTATGTCGGAGGACTGCCGGTTCCGGCGGGGCAGGCCAAGCCACTCAGGGATCCCGCGGGTTGCAAAGGTGGCTGGCGTCTGCAGGACTTAACTTCTGCACCCACCACGAGGGCACCTTTATCTCCAAGTAGCTGAGGCCACCTGGTTAGAAACTGGGCGGGTGGGGCCGCTTCTCCCGGGGCGAAAGCTAGGCCTCCCGGGGGAGCCCGTATGGCGGAGGACTGCCGGTTCGGGCGGGGCGGGCCAAGCCGCCCAGGGATCCCGCGGGTTGCAAAGGTGGCTGGCGTCTGCAGGACTTAACTTCTGCACCTGCCACGTGGGCACCTTTATTGCCGAGTAGCTGTGGCTGCCTGGTTAGGAACCGGGCGGGTGGGGCCGCTTTTCCCAGGGCGAGAGCTAGGCCTCCTGGGGGAGCCTGTATGTCGGAGGACTGCCGGTTCCGGCGGGGCGGGCCAAGCCACTCAGGGATCCCGCGGGTTGCAAAGGTGGCTGGCGTCTGCAGGACTTAACTTCTGCACCCGCCACGTGGGCACCTTTATCGCTGAGTAGCTGTGGCTGCCAGGTTAGGAAGCGGGCGGGTGGGGCCGCTTCTCCCAGGGCGAGAGCTAGGCCTCCAGGGGGAGCCGCCTGCCGGAGCGGCTGATGGTTGGGGGACTAGACCTCTGTGCCCGCGTGGCCTTCCAAGATCCACTTCTCTGGGGCAACCTGTCACTTCGAGTAAACCTACCAGTTCACGGCAGCTCTCCTCTTAAGGAAGTTATGGTAGAAGTTCCTCCGTAGCTAGGCTGCAGCTGTTTCGATGAGTCTTTCATATCCCGTTAAAGTGGAGACGTTGGAGACGCTGCTTCCTCGCCGGCCGCCATGTTGGATTTTCTCCAACACTGGAAATCTTTAAACTTACAATTATTTAAAGAATTTCAAAGTAAAACAGAAGTGTATCATTGTATATAAAAGAAACACAATAGAGGACTAAAATTAAATTGATACTATCCAACAGGACAAAGTTGTTTTAAAACTAATTCCACACATCACTGGTGGTATTATACATTGATATAGCCTTTGGAAAAGCAATAACACAAGTCAAATCATACTATAAAGAGCTGTTCAGAGCTGGCTTCATTAAATCTACTCTTGATATTGTCTTAGGAAAAACTTACACAAGTTACAGAGGCATCTAAAATAGTGGAGGGAAAAAAGAAGTAAATAAACTGCACTTCCAACAAATCAAAGAAATATTTACCTGTCATCAGAATTTCGTGGAAAAAATAATTTTATTGTAATAATTATTTACAATAAAATGCTATCAAATAAAGAAATAAAAATAATACATGAGTAACTATCTAAGATATTTAGATACATAAATAAGCAAAAAGTAAAAGTAATTACAAAGGTGGCAAGATTATCATAGTATTTCTTGTTTTATAATTTGTCTTTAAAGTCATACTGTATTTAAGTAAATATTCAGGAATGAAAAGTTTTTAGGTATTACTGCATATACTTCTTTTAATGATTTGCTTCAATAAACATAACATTTCCTATGCATGTAAAAAACTAACCAGCTTAGTCTGGAGAGTATAAATATAAGTATATATTTAAAATAAAATTATGTATTATATTAACTATATTTGAATGCAAGTATACACATATTTCTATAATGAAAAAATAAATAACACATTTAATCAATTTATAAATTCATGTTGCTGAATATTAGAAATAGCATTATTTGGAAATAGTTGGTATATGTGAAATAATAGGACAATGTTAACAACACAGTTATACATCCTATATACCTGGCATCCTTCTTCTGCCTTTTAAAGATAATCACTATCTTAATTTGATGTTTATCATTCCCATGCATTTTAAATATTTACACATTTATACATAAATTCCTAACACAAATTAGTTTTCATACATAAAAATTTATATAAATGCCTTATTATGTATCTATATTCTGCCTCTTGATATTTTCCTTTTTTATTTGTTCCTTTTAGATATACATGACAGTAGAGTGAATTTTGACACATACATATATGGATGGAGTATAACTTATTCTAATTAGGATTCCATTCTTGTGGTGGTTTATGATGTGCAGTTTCACTGTGGTACATTCATATATCTTGATATTTTTCTAAACATTGTTTCTGAGACTCATCCATTTTGCTATATGCCATTCTTATTCATTTTCATTGTTGTAGAGTTTTCCAAGTGTATGATGTTTTGTTTATCAGTGAGCCTATTAAATGATATTTGCATGGTTTCTGATATTTTGTCATTATAATTAATACTATATGAATATATTTATGTGTCCTCTTGTACACATGCATAAGAAATTTTCTACATCAGTGCTATTCAATAGAACTTTCTACGATGAATAGAAATGTAGATTGTTGTCTAAAATAGTAATCAGTAGATGCTAGTCACAGAGTGGCTACTGAGCTCTTGAAATGGGGATCATGTGACCATGGAATTGAATTTTTATTTGCTTGAATTTAATTTAAATGTAATAGTATCAGATGGCCAGTGGTTATTGACAGTGCAGGTCTAGATCATGAACTCCAATGCTCATATGTACATCCTGGTCATGAGTGGTTCAAAGGCTCAGTTTTAGACCCTGTGAAACTATCTTCTAAAGTGGCTGTAGACATGTGTATACTGTGTGAATGAGTTCCTCTGTTGTCACTTTTTCCAAGTTTTGTCATTATGGTTTTAAGTTACACTTATTTACTTGATTACTAGTGAGACCAAGCAATTTTCACATATTCATTAGACATTTAGGGTTTCCTTTCTTTTGAAATACCTATTATACACGTGTTTTTGTCCATTTGTCTCTGGAATACTTTCTCTTAAAATGTGGCATATATACACAATGGAATATTACCCAGCAATAAAAGAGAATAAAATCATGGCATTTGTAAGTAAATGGATGAAGTTAGAGAAGATAATGCTACGTGAAGTTAGCCAATCCCAAAACACCAAATGCCGAATGTTTTCTCTGATATAAGGAGGCTGATTCATAGTGGGGTAGGGAGAGGGAGCATGAGAGGAATAGAAAAACACTAGATAGGGCAGAGGGGTTGAAGGGGAAGGGAGGGGGCATAAGGTTATCAATGATAGTGGAATGTGATGATCATTATTATCCAAAGTACATGTATGAAGACATGAGTTGGTGTGAATATACTATGTATACAACCAGAGATACGAAAAGTTGTGCTCTATATATGTAATAAGAATTGTAATGCATGCTGCTGTTATATATAAATTTTAAAAAAGAAAAAAAATCTATAGATATAGATAGGTTCCAGTTTCCAACTTTTTGTGATTACATGTAATAGCATTATCTTTTCAAGTCATTGATCTTTTCATCCATTTTAAATAGCAGAATTTAATTATGCTTTTAGTATATGATTTTTTTAGTCTGTTTTAAAATACTTTGAGGACAAGAAAGTTCTCCTAAATATTTTTGTAAATTTATTTTACTTTCCATATCAAGGTCATTCACCCATGTGGAACTGATTTGTATGAAATAAGGATAAACCTTTATGATTTGGTTTTCCCATAACCAATCTTCACGGCTCCCTTGTTTAGTGTAACATCCATTACATATCAAGGATCTAACTATGCATGGGTTAGTTGGTTTCTTAGGTCTTATTGCTATTTTATATATCTATTAAATTGATCTTTGAATTATCTTTTTTATTGCCACAGCCACTCTTAATTCCTACAACTTTATATCTTCCTGATATATGGAAGAAATTTCCTTTGTCCCTAAATGTAATTCTTCAAAATAGTTAATATAGTCTCAGTCATTTGTTTTTCTAATAACTTACAGTGACCTTTAGGAACTCTTTTTTTTTTTCCTTGCTAGAACTACTGAGGCGAGTTGGCATTTTTTTGGTGCTATTCTTAGCCTTCTTACGTATTTCTTCATTACTGGATCATCTTCTTATTGGTCCTTTTGGTTCCCAGTCAGTTATCATTCTAGTCCAAACCATTCACATTGGGTCTGAAATTCTGTGGTTAAAATGTACCTCCTGCTTTCTACTTACCACCTCCTATACCCTGTGTTCTGCTCCTATTTTTCACACAATCAATAGAGTAAATCTTTCAATGGTCATAGGATGGTGCAGCACTGCTCAAAACTGCCTAATGACTCTCATGTCACTTAGAATAAATTCCAATGCCCTACTCATGGTCTTGGAAAACCTCACTTAGTCTCTGGCCACTGCTCCGACTACATCCTCCACAAGCAGGCCTCAGCTTGCCCATGCCACTCAGACAAATATAAGTATGTTCCCACCTCAGATCTGTAACTCAGTTCACTCTGCTTATAATTCTCCCCTCTGGGTATGCAGATGGCTCTTTCTCGCACTTCAAATATTTGCTCCAATGCCTCTTGATGTTAGAAAATGTCGTCATTCTGATCACTGTATCTAAACTATCGTGCCTGTCTTCATCACTACCTAACCCACCTTAATTTTCTTCATAGCATTTAATCAGCACCTAAAATCACATCTACTTATTTGATAATTTTCTCTTCTACCCAATGGAATATGTACTGCATGAGAAAACAATAAATAAGTGTGTATGGTGTGTCAAATTTTGTTCATGCCTGGACACTTCTCTTTGCAGTGGCTGTGTTGCAGTGAATTTGCTACAGGGGATAAGTTGTACACAGTGCCCAGCACAGTGTCTGGTATACAATACATCCTCAAAACGGATTTGTTAAGTATGGGTTTATATTTTCCCCATATGTTTATACATTTCTTTTGATAGAGGTATTCCTAGATTCCTTATTTTTTCAGAAAATTTTCTATTTTTCCTTATTTATGGCTGCAGTTTCTAAAAGAGAAAATTATTAAAAAAAACTCAATATAATTTATACACTTGCATGTGGTCACTCTCTTATTTCAGACATTTTTTTAAAAAGCACCTAGCACTAGAGATAAATAGGAGAACATGTTTTAAATGCAATATTTTGGTGGTGACAGTAATATGTTGTATCATCTGTCATTCAGAATAAAGAAGAATTTCATAATCTTTTATGCAAACAGTCTGTGGAAAATAATTTAATCTCAGGACAGACACTAAAGGTTTGGAGGAGTTGTCCTTGCCTCTTGGAAAATAGAAGGAATATAAAACTGTTACTCAGTTTACACTGTCCAAACTCCCCCAATGGCTCTGTTCTTTACCAATTTATGTCACCACAGATCTAGAGCCTCTATAGCCCAAAGCATTCTTGCCTTTCTACCTGCAGGTCTATTAACTAAGGGCAATTACTCTGCAAAGAGGTGACAATTCCTTTATGGAGGATATTGAATTCTAAGGTAGAAAGCAGTACATCAATAATGAAAGGTCAGTGAGAACACAGGAATCAACTTTCCTGCAACAGCCCCTGCAGAGGGGGAGCATCCAGGTGCCATAGTGACTGGCACGTACACAGAGCTTAAGCATTCACTTACTGCCTTCAAGGATCCTTTCAGAATGAAACTCTGAGATCAATTTGCTCTTGCACCAAGAACACATTACATTGAAAAACTATAAAACAAAAAGTTTTGCTCTAAAAGCAATTGGTGTCATCAGTGCTTAAGCTTCACCAGAGATCCATGGGGACTGGGACCACACAGGAGTCTGTGGGATCTGCTGACCTTCAGAAGAACTCCTAACTAGTCAGCAATGTGGAATTTTGATAGATGAGATAATGCTTAGTGAACTGAAGCTCATCTTTTATTCAGTACATGTAGCTTCAGCTTTGTTCAGCTGAATAACTTCTGTATTCCAACACTCGAGAGTATTGACTGCTGTTTTAGAGCTTTGATATACCGTTCATTTTGTAAAGGCAATTACAGGGCATCTCAACTTTGGCTATAGATAGCCAAGTTATTGGGAAGATAAAAGGGGTTCTGTGATATTACAGTGTAATTGAACAAACCCATGACTCTCTTTACCAGCATATAAAGCAGAACAAAAAAGCAATACAGCAGTCTTTTAAAAGGGAGATAAATGATACAGGTTACCATGTATTACTTACCAAAGAATCATATTTAAATGTTCTTGTGCTTTTTGTTTTTTCAGAAAAGGGGTATAAAGGAAATGAAGTAAGGACTATTTCTACCAAGGCTTGTATTTAAAGGAACCAAGCACTTTCAAATTAAATTCATGCTTCTTAGTTCTCACTTTCCCAGAAGGTGGGCATTTTTGCCTGGTATCACCAGAGAGCATTAAACACCTCTGTTTTAAGGGACATGGTTTTTAATAATCACTGATTACTTTTATGGGGGGGGTCTATAGATCAAATAATTTTCCTGGGGTTCTAGTATTTATGGTATAAACCTTGAGTGTGGGGTTGGAGTGGGGTTCCATGTGAGCAGATTCACTGATATAATGTCCAGGAAGGGCATGGTTTTATTTCCCCCCCTCTTTTGTCTCAGCATTTAAAGGGTTTTCTTTCTTTCATTTGTATATGAAAACAGGAGTCTACAAGCTACCAATATGCTCAAAACACTA
The DNA here is from genome assembly GCF_045843805.1 of Urocitellus parryii. NCBI lineage: Eukaryota > Metazoa > Chordata > Mammalia > Rodentia > Sciuridae > Urocitellus > Urocitellus parryii. The sequence continues at coordinate 71,017,180 of NC_135535.1, read as the reverse complement.
CAAGGACTTAAAAAAAAAAAGATGTGGGATATAAAATCCCAGCCTATCTCTTCTTTCCAGAAAGACATAACGTATCTAAATAAAGAACATGTATGTGTTCAGAGGTAGATGTGTAAGTATGCACACATACACAGTTACTCTCCTCATAAAAACAAGTAAAGGAGAATTTAACATGAAATCTCAAACCTATATAAAAAATCACGTGGAATAAATGTTAAATTAGCCCTGTTGGAAACAAAATTGCTATTTACCATAGTAATATAGCTGATAAAAATAAGCCTTATATTCTGCTGAAATTTTAAATTAAATATAAAAAGGCAGCAGAAAAATTATTTATATTGAATGTAAAGAGATACTTGAATTTACACATGCAATACATATCACACATGCCAAAGAATTAAAACATTTATAAATTTTCCTCAGCTCACCTTATGTTAGGTTGTTTCCATAGCAATGGTGAGGGGGTAGCTAAAAGCTACTTTACCATTTCTGTAGCTTGTAGTGGTCATCTCCTCTCCATTTCAATTTTTCTTTAAAGAAAAATGCCTCCATGCAAGTAAAAATTAATTTGACAATACTTGTATTTCCTTTTCACTTTAGTACAAAGTATAAAAATTGAGCTCTATTGGAATAAGTTCCCTTATTGGGAATAACCTGTTTTTCATCTGCAATTTGATGCATAGAAAGATTTAATGTGGAATATAATATAATTCCTCCTAACCTTGAGAAGGATTTACATAGCAGTGTGAAGGACCAGTTCCTGAAGACATTTCCAACCTTCACACACTCCCTTTCTTATGTATATCTGTCAGAATTCTGGCAGCGAACAGATGGCACACTTAAGACGTCTAATTAAGGAGTTTAACAAAGGGACCATATATAAAGATGTGACTGGAAAAAGAGAAAACAACAAGAATTAGAGCAGGGATCCCCTTACCCCCAAGGACAGAGTAGCCTGGGATGTTACTCTAAGCCAGAAGAAGCAAGAAGAAGTCATCACAACCTAAAGGGTGAGGTTGAAGAGAGAAAGCCACTTGCCAGGAAATGTATTTTTCAGTTCTTCAATAAGGTGACACAGCCAATCATGGTGGTGACCTGGCAGGAGGGAGCCAGCAGCATAAATATCCGAATTTTACTTCCTCCTGATATGCTGCCAATATCTACTGCAGTATAATCGAAATCAAACCAGATTCCAGAGGGAAGAGAACCTATTAATACTTTCTATATAGGTCAGATTCCCCAGGATACAAGAGCAGGGTAGAAAAGGTAAAATTAAGGACCTGGAGAGACAGAAGGAGGGTATATATCTCACCCTCTAGTTAGGCATATAATTTAGTGAAAAACTACCCCTCAATTTGGAAATAACAGTGAAAATTTATATCAGAACTAGAAAAAAATGTATTTTGAAACATCTGGAGAAAAGCAGAACACATTAAGCAAGAGAGACTCACACATTCTAAGGTAAGAGAAATATTTATTTAATTTTGCACAAGAACGAGCTTATACTGAACAAATTCAACCAAATAATATAAGTGCAGTAAAACAAGGAAATGGGGATGACTTTTCCTGTTAGAAAATATTAAGTAACCATGCCTGTGCATTATTTTTTATCATTACAATAACTTGTTTCAGATTTCTTTTCAGAGTGTGTACTGTACATAACATTATAGGTTCTTTGCTTTGCTTCTGAAAATATAATTCATTCACTGCTTTACATTTCATTTTCTGCAGTGAGGAACCTAACTGATTCATGAAGATTTTGATCTAGAAGAAAATTTTCTGCACCAATGAAGCCCAAGACTTTAACAGATCCAATGGGCTCAGGCTTCCCGTACAGAAGTCAGGACGGATGTTATGGTGTGCATTTCACACACATTTTCTACAAGGTGATGTCAGGTACAGAAGAGGCAGAACTGTGGTCTAGTTTTTTTTCAAGAATTTTCCTTTTGTGATTTTTCTCAAGCTCCACAAACATCATAATTGAAAGTTTACTCAGCTACTAACAAAGCTGCAGTTAGCTGCCCACAAATCATTCAATTTTTTAAAACATTTTTTTTGGTCTTTTTAATGAAAGAACATTCTTTAAGCAGAAATCTCCCATAAGACAATCAACTTCACAGCTCCTGAAGGCACTGTGGATCCACTGAGCAACAGATGTGGCCATTCTAGAGAAAGAAGTAGAAATAATTGTGGAGTATTAATTTTTAAGCCATTAGTAAATTTCATTCATTGATTAGTACTTAAAAACACAATTGTATACTCCTGAGAATTGAATAATCACTTTTCATAACTCAATCAGTAAAGAAGGAATTATGTCTCATTATATGTGGCAAGGGATAAACTGACTTTACTTACCCAATTGTATCCACTTGTATCATTTTGTCTTGTATTTATTTATTCACAAAATATATGTTGAGTATAATATGTTCTAGTTATAATGATAAATAAAGCAGACCTGGTTATTAACTTCATATGGCAGGGCATATAGTGTATTGGGAGAGAAAACTATTAACTATCAAGCAAACTTACAACCTAAAACTTAAATGTGCTAGAAAAATGTTATGGTCTGAATGTTTGAGTCCCCTCAAAATTCATATGTTGAAATTCTAATCCTCAATGTAATAATTAGAGGAGGCAAGGCCTTTGGGAGTTAATTAGGGAACAAGAGTGGAACACTGTGAATGGCAGTAGTGTCCTTATAAAAGACATGAGATGCTCACAATTCACAATAGTCAAGTTAGGGACCCAGCCTAGATGCCTGTCAACAGAAGAATGGATAAAGAAAATTTGGTCTATATAAATAATGGAGTTTTACTCAGTCATAAAGAGAAATGAAATTATGTCTTTTGCTGGTAAACAAATGGAACTTGAGGAAATTATGTTAACTGAAATTAAGTCAGACTCAGAAAGTCAAAGGAGAGAGAGAGAGCGAGAGCGAGAGCGAGAGAGAGAGAGAGAGAGAGAGAGAGAGAATATGAGCGAGAGCGGGGGAGGGGGGAAGGAAGGAAATAAGGATAAGGGATCTCACTAAAATAGAAGGGAGACCAATAGAATAGAGAGAGGGGATCAAAAGGGAGAAAGGAGGAAAAGCATGGGGGGAAATGCTGGGAAATAAACCTACCAGATTATTCTATGTCCATGTATGAATATACAGTGAGTACATATGAATGGATATACACAATATATGTATATTGTGTACATATATAATTATAACGCAATAAAGTACTCCTAGTAGTAGTAATAATAAGTAATAGAAGAGAGATTGGTAGGGTAGAGCAAGCAGATCAGTGGGAGGGAGGCGAGGAGGCAAACAAGTGTAGGGTAATGAGACTGATCAAAAAGCTATGTGCATATACAAACATGGCATAATGAACACAGTTATTATGTATGCCTATAATGCACAGATTAAGAAAAAGGATATGAGAAAGTTGGCTTCTTCTCTCTCTTCTGTCCTCTGTATGAAGATATGAGAAGATGGCTATCTCTGACTAAGAAAGATGTCCCTTATCAGAAACCAGATTTGGCCAATACCTTGATCTTGGACCATGAGAAATTAGTTTCTGAGCCTCTAGAACCATGAAAGGTGTATAAATATATCAAAATAGATTCTACTATCATGTATACAATAAATAAATAAATAAATAACAAAATGAATTTATGTTGTTCAAGCCACCCAGTCTAAAATACTCTGTTATAGTATTCTAAACTAAGACAAAAGGATATAAATTAGGCAGTATTATGAGATGAACAAAAGACTGCCTACTTAAATTGGTGGCTAGGATAGACTTCTTTGTAGAGATGATATTTGAGCCAAGATCTGAAGACAGCTCCATATGAAGGTAGACCAAGAGCACAGAGAACAGTAGAAGGAGAAACAATGAAGTGACAAGAGTTTTATTACAGTTAAGAAACTGAGGTGAGAATTTTAAGAACTAGGTGAGAATTTTAGGTTGGTGAAAAAGCAGTTTACAAATGAAATGGGAGAAATAGAAAGAGAAGGATCAGATATGCACAATTTGCTTTCATAATAAAGTATCAAAATAATGTAAAAAACTACAAAGAATAAAAAAAACTATATATTCTTCTCTGATTTGTCACTTTCTTCTCAACTAGTTAACTAGTAATAATGTAAATACTGTTATTACGATCACTATGATAATAATATTCTTATACTTCCTGAGTATGTACTCTGTGTCAGACACTTTGCCAGGCATTTTAAATACATTATCTAATTTCAATCTCACAGCATTCCCAGTGGGATCATTATTAATAGTCACACTTTTTAGTTCAGAAACTGAAGATCAGAAAGCTTAATATTATGTCCAAAACCACACAGTTAATAAATGATAGAGCTGGAATTAAATACCAGGTTAGTCTGTCTCTAAAAATTCATCCTCTATTCTTATTTTTCTCAGATAATTGGTGTTAGATATATTATACTTTAATATGATAAAATCAAAAGTGTCTTTTGTAACATAAAACTTTTAAAATGATATTTTAAAACCTGAGCTTTTGTTGAAACACAGCAAGTGAGGGGAAAAGCCAGTCTATTATCCAAAAAGAATATCATCAGTTTAACTGAATCCTTATCCTTTCTAAATTACTATTAAGCAGAATTCTTATTCTGACTGCACATGAGAAAGAAAGACTCAGCCATCTCAAGAACCACAAGCAACATTTTAAAGCTTTACCATTTTGCCCAGAGGCACAGATTTTCTAACAAAACCTAATTTTATGATCTTTCTTAATCTGCTAGCCCCATGAAGTGATGAATGTACTGGGTTCCTAAGAGTATCAGTTTTTCAAACTGTGTGACTTTTGAGCAGAAATTGAGTTAGGGAATATGTGATGACTTCTGCCACTGGGTATGTAAATCTAGCATTAGAACTCTGAGGAAAAGTCTTGCTCCCATAAACCTGCTTTTTGGAAGAAACTGTTTATTTTCCAAAATCTTCCAGGAATGTTTTTCTTATTCCTTATCAATATGTTCTGCTACTTATAGGACAGATGCTCTACAATCCAGATCATTGGCACTCTCTTAATTAGAGAATCAGAGATCATCATGAAACACTAACAAAAGAGCCCATTGCAGTTCAATTTTAGTAAGGGCATAATTTCTAACGTAAGACTAATCCTATACATAACAAATATGAAGAGTGGACAAAATATAAAAACACAGTTGAAACTAATGGAAAGTGGCAAGCAAACACTAAATAGATTTCAACCCTGAAAGAAAGGAAATGTACTGTGTGAAAATCATTTTTACTTGGCACCTTCCCTTAGGGTACTCCCTAGTCTGTACAGATTGAGAACTATAACTCAAACAGAAAGCCACAATCTTATAGGCCAGAGACATCAGAGGAAAGCTTCTGGACGAGCAGAGTGGCTCAAAATTGAGAGAGAAATATATATAGTAAGGGACAAGTCAATATATAATTTCCTCAAATTCTTGGCTGACTTAGTGAGGAGACTTTAACGAGACAATAAGAGACCCCTAGCTGAGAATTTGAAAAAAATCAAGCAGAGGTTTTAGATTCTGCTCACATTATAGGTAGCAGTGCTTGAAATGTATGTCCTACCAAGTTAGAAAAGATTGATAGAAAAGTCATTTTTTTGCTGAAAACCCTAACAGGCTATAAGAAGAAGTAATATATCTCCAGAGTAATATATTCACCCTAAAACTAAAGGTAAATTTGGAGTAGTCATACCTAACTAATATAAAGCCAAGTTCTTGTAGTACAAGGTGATTAACCAGTGATTTAAAACCTGCTAGAACTAAAACAGTCTTCAGAGGAACATATCCTCCACAATATCCATATACTATTAAAATTAATAGACATGTGAAGAAAACCAGGAGAATGCGGCTCCTAATTGATAGAAAAATAATGAATTATAACTGATCCAAAGATGACTCAGATGTAACCAGTAGATGAAGACTAGGAATTATCTATCATAAATATGTTCAAAGATGTTAAAAAAATGGTTACAATGAATGAACAGATGATAAATCTCAGCAAGTAAATTAAACTATAAAAGAAGTTAAGTGGAAACTCTGGAACTGAAAAGTGGAATGTCTGAGATAAAAAGATTCATTAGAAACTCTTAACAACAGATTAGAGATGGCAGAAGAAAGTAAAATTGAGGACAAGGCCATAGACATACTAAATCTATAAGACAAATCTATAAGACAAACAGAAAAACAGAAATAAAATAGAGTTTTTGTGTCTTTTAGGATAATTAAACCAACATGTAATAATCAAACTATTAAAAACCAAAGAGAATTTGAAAAGAGACAGAAGGGGAAAAAAGACATTTTCTATACAAGGGAACAAAGATACAAATGATGGCTGAATCAAAACAATGGATACTGGAAAACTAGAGTTATCACCTAAATGGCTGGAAACAAATCTATAAAACCTGATTTCTATATCCAGTAAAAAAAACTTTCAAAAATAAAGAAATTTTCAGACAAATGAAAGTTAAAAGAATTTGTTACCGCTAGCTTGCAATATAGAAGATACTAAAGGATTTTATTCAAGCTGAAGAGAAATGAGCAGATGGACTCTATATAATATTTAAGAAGAAATGAAGAACATCACAAGTGGTAAATATGTGGATAGGTGTAAAGTATAACAATTTTCTTCCCTTAATTTCCTTGAAAGATGTATGACTGATTAAAGCAAAAGTAATATGGAATTGTAAGTATTACAATGTACAGAGTGGTAAAGTACATGTTATTATAGCACAAAGGCTGGCTGGAATCAGCCTTTGTGCTATAATATTGAAAAGTTCTTATATTTTCTATTAATAGTATAATATTAAATATGGTTTTAATGTGATGTTAATGATATATAAGTAATTTCTAGAAAAACAAAATAATTAGTTGTTATAATTTAAAATTAAAAAACAATTAAAATTGACAAAAATTTTTAAAGTTTTTAAAAAAGAAAGGCAAGAATGAACAAATAAGAGCATGGAGAATACACTGAACAAGTAGAGACTAATGGCAAAATAATAGCCCTCAAATGCTCAGAGTCAAAAATTACATTAGACGTACGTAGACTGAACACCTCAGTTAAAAGACCTGTTGCACACTGGATAAAAAGGTAAGGACTAAGTGTACATTATCTATTAAAAATGTACTTCAACTGTAAAACCAGGGACAGGGGTGGAGTGGCTAAATGGTAGAGTGTTTGCCTACCATGTCCTAGACTATAGGTTCAATCTCAAGCATCACACATACACACATACTCTAAAATTTTAAAAATTAGCAGGTCTAAAACAATATACTATATCACTAAGTGAAATACCAAAAAAAAAAAATTGATTTCAAGTCCAGAAGGAGGATTAGCTAAGATAATTTAGACAAAAAACATAAAAGGGTACATACCATGTGATTCTTTTATGTGGAATTTTAAAACAGGCAAAATGAATCTATCATTATGAAATAAAATTGAGGTTTTCTGTTGAAAGTACTACCTGAAAGAGGGCACAAAGGCACTCTCTAGAGTGTTGAATACATTACATACTTTGATTTATCAAAATCATTAAATTATATATGTAACTGTGAATTTCACTGTAATAAATAATATCTTTATAAAAACTGGAATAGTGACTCACAAAACAGCCTGACTACAAGGAATATTATCACTCATTATCAATGCTAATTTTAAATAGCAATTATTTTTACATTGTGACACAGTAAAATAAGCTTCCTTATGACCCTGCCATTTCTGTATATATTTATTGCTAAAGTTGTTTTTGCTCTTTTCAGACTAAACTCTACAAATCAAATTTAGGAGACAGCTTTTAATTTTAAGTATATATATATATATATCTCCATATCCCCTGGTATCTGTATAAAATATATACTACTATCAATAATTTAGTAGAATCCAATTTCATACCTCTTTATTTTCAACCTTATTATAGTCAAAGTACATATGTAATTATATATAATATTTATCTTAATGGGTAATTATAAGCACCATGTTACTTTGATGACTAAATAATATCTTATATATCTAATAGTATCATATAATATCATAGTATCATAATATCATAGTATTATATAATAGTATCAAATAATATCAAAGTATCATATAATATCACAGTATCATGTAAATATAATTTAGGATATATAATTATATAATCAATACATTTGATACATATGTATTATAATATGTAAAATCAAAATTGCATCATATAGAATTACTATGATTGATCTAATCATGTTTCTTTTGAAAATTCTGGCATAATTTTACATGCCAAATAATATTGAGATCAATATTGCTATGCATATATAATTCTATAGTTTAGATTTTAGATTTTTTGTTAGGCTAGGCCCTCAAAACTGAAATTGCAATGGATAGGGGTATGGCTGTTGACATGTATTTTTCAATGACAAGAATAGGGTATAATATAACAATTCAAAGTACAGCTCTGTCAGCATTAGAGATTATTGTGGTCCTTTTCTTTTTTACTATAGTATATTAATATAATGATTTATTCAGCTAGTCTACATTTAAGTTTAAATTATTTAAAGGTTAAATGAGTTCCTTTTATGTTAATAGCTATTTTTTAGTGAAATGTTTATTCATCCTTTGCTACTTTATTTATAGGGAAATAAATGTTTTTTATTAATTTTTTTGTTTTTAGTCTAAAAAGAAACTAATTAAATCTGATGAAAATATTTTTCCAGTCTCTAGTTTCTTTTTCTTTGCTAAATATTGATTGCTATAGAAGCTCTAAGCTTTCTTTGAGGTATATTTTATCATATTGAAGTTAGAAAAGTCATCTGTCTTTTAGAAATTTGATTGATATAAAATTATTTTATTTGTTTTGATTTATTTTTAATGCTTAACACCTTATTCATGGATTTTGTTTTAATATAATACATTATATCAAATTATTTCCCATAAGTTGTTATCCAGTCATTCAAATATTTATGGAATAATCTTTTCAAAGCAGTCCTGATCATATATTGAAACTTTATTATAATTTTTCCTGTTTATGAATTTGGTTCTTAGGTCTAGTTATTTATTCTAATATTAGTGCAGAGATCCACTTTCACAACTTCAATTTTGCAGTTTTTGATACATTAAGGTAACATTTAGGAAGTCAGGAACTTTATTCTTATTACACTGCATTTTCTACCATAACTCACTTGTTTCAGTATTATATCACAGTCTCCTTAGGAGTCAAAGACATCCCCTGGTTTCCAATTTGAAAAGTTTCCTGCTGAGTGATGATTTATTAAAGGAACAGGACTTGTAATATCTCCCTCTTCTTATTTCTCACCTGGATAATCCTCTTTGTTGTCTGAAGCTCAAAACTCTATGACCAATTAAAAGGATGCTTCTCTATGAGATTTAGGAAAGGTAACCTTATTAATTATTTTTGACTCAGGAGTTCAACTTTTGAGTGAAATATGCATTTTTTTAACCTTAGAAAATTAAATTTGAAGATACCTTCAAAAAGGTGAAAGGGAAAAATCTTACCCTGTTTTCCACAGGTAACTTCTGATGTTGCCTTACTTTAAAAGATATTTATTCCTTGTAACTGTATAGCCTCTAAATACAGTAAATCTTTCCTACAGACCTTCTATCACAGTTGTAATGTTGTCTTCATCTGTGTCATGACTTTATAAATATCCATTTAGTTCACATAGAAACCCACATTTATTGAATACTTTCTCTAAATGTATTGGCTATGAAATTTCCCGTGTGGATATTTCACTTAATTCTTATAGCAACCATCTCAAGTAGATACTATTACTTCCCGGTACTACTATTATTCACATTTTTCAGGTAAGCAAGCTAAACCACAGAGAAATTGAAGCAGGTCTCCTGAAATCATATAATTAAAATTGCTGACTATGCTTTGACTCCAGATATCCTGATTTTCAGACCATGTTCTTGACCTCTAGACCTACTCTTGTCAAACAGGACCCCTGTGATGACAGAAATGTTCTCTACACATACTGTTTAATATTATAGCTAGTAGCCACATGTGGCTATTGAGCAACTGAACATGGCCAGTGTGACTGAGAAACTATATTTTAAATTTGTTTAATTTTCACTAATTTAAATTCAAATAACCTGCATAGGATCACTCTAGACAATTATCTCCAGGAATGCTGATCATTACATCTCAGGTACCAGCATAATGCCCACACTGTTGTTAGGCTTTGAGATTATTTATTTAGTTTTAGAGTTGATTCCAAAATTAAAACAATGAAATACTAAAGCCACTAAATTAAATTTTACAGCAACAATAATCAATTAGAATGTTTTCAGCTCTGACATTTATTTACTGACTAAAAATGAATAACTCAAAGTAGGGGGGAATGGGGAGGTAATGTGCTCTGGAAACACTGAATTGTGAAGAATGCTTACCTCCAAAGCCATACCTAACACTTGTTTTGCATACACTTCATTTTTAAAATAACACAAAATAAATGTAATAAAATGAATATTTGGGCTAAATTTGGTAAAATTGAACTTTCTGTTATAACTCATTTAATAAGAAGGCAAATGACCTCAAATATTACATCTAAGATCAGCACCATGTGACAAGAAGAAATAATTTTACTATCAAAATACATTTTCTGGAACACATTCCTATTAACAGTCAAAAGTTTCTAGCAGTTGTTTATAAAGTAGTGAATGGCAGGCTTATTCATGCTCTTTACCTAAGAAAACATACTAATGTTTACTACCTGTTACTTGAATGCATTTTACTTACTAAAAGTACCCATCTGAACTATATATATATCTCCTTCTATTATGTGGCATATATTTTTGTTGTCACTATTCTGTACAGTTAGATAAGGGTGAGGAAGGACCCAATTCTATTCAGTAATTAAATGTCAGAAAGAATTCCCTGTTTGGACACTAGCACTGAAGTTTTGAGATAAGTACTATTAAGTGTACTCATGCTAAACATATATTTAAAAAGAAACACTGCAGATACATTATTAGTAAATTATTGTACTGGTTACCTTCAAGTTTGCTGGTGTGCTTTCAGAAAACAGCAGTAAATGATCAATCAAAAAGCTTGACTGATAAATTATATGATTAAAAGAGCAAGAGATTTGGGTATGAAAGAGGAAAAATATATCTTCAGTCCTAAATAATTTTATATTTCTTGGTTCCATTACATCAAGCTACCTTAATAAGAATTTATATCAAGTAAATTTGAATTAAGTTGCTGTATTGAAAACTTCACAAGATGAAAATTCTCACAAACCAGAGCAGATATAGACATGCAATGTTGCAAAAATCTGGTGTTTTTGCTTTTTGTTGTTGTTAAGCCTTTATATTATTTAGTTTCAGTGTTGTTCCAAAAATTATAAATATGAAGTACAAAGCCATTCAATTTTATAGGAATAACAATAAGAATGCTTTAAACTTGGTCACTATCCATGAACTCCTTCTACTTTGCCTGTTATCCACTTTTTGCTTTCACTCAAGTAAAAGGTATAATGCTCTATTTTCCTATGAGAAGAGAAAAATCTATATACCGATTTCTCACCAACGGAAGGAATATGGTAAACACAGATCTTAAACTCTTCAATTCAATGTAATTGACCATAACAAACCAAGAAACATGCCCATTTTTGCCATATTGATTTCTACTTTAGAAAATGCAATGTATCTACTTTGTCAATATATTTTACAGACCTTGTAAAAGAACTATATACAAATCAATATAATATTGTTTTCTAACATGACAGAAGAAACATGTAGTTTGCTTTGTCGTTGTTTTAAAGATGTGTACAGTTTGATACATTAGGACAGTGTAAGTAGGGTGTTTCTACTGATCATTCTGGCTTCAGCCCATTCACTCTCCTTCTCCCTGAATATACATTGGAGGATGCGTGAGAAAGTCAGCCTTGGTTCTAATAAACCTGAGCGGCACTCCTCCCACCTCTGTTTGAACAACAAATAGGGAAAAAAAAAATACTTCCCATTGTTCAGGTTAAGCACACTAGTACCTCTGAGCCCTGGGTGCTGCTGGCAAAGTACTTTCAGTACCTGAATTTAATGGGATTTACCTTGCACTGGCAGAGAGTACACTCAGTGCCATGTTTGATCCAAGAGGACCCAGTGAAACGAACCACATTCATCTCGTCCAGGCAAGTTTTGGTGATGTCATTGCGGATGGTATCTGCCTGGCAAGGGTCGGTGACACAGCGTGGGCAGCATTCATTCTCTGGAAGGACACTGAATTCACACTCCACATCTGGGCAAGGCAGGGGCCAACAGTCAACTTCCCCTTGCTAAAAGAAAAACAGATGAGTAAGGACCAGATGGAGAGGAAGGGAGAAAATGGAAGGAGGCAGAGAAGAAGGAGGGGAACACAATGTTTACTGAATACTCAATTTATTTGATTGAATTTTACATTTAGACCTTTAAAGCCAGTGAATCTTACAAGGAATCTACAAAAGCCCTCTCAGAGTGATGAGATCTATCCTGAAGCTAGGTTTATAAGCACTTTTCAAGGATTAAAAAATAAGAAATAAAGCAAAATCAACAACCATTTCTCTTAAAAAAATAAAAATTGCATGCCCCTTTCTTTTCCCTGACAAAGAAAAACTGTTTACTGTGGAAGAATGCTTCCATTTAACTTTCTGATCATGAGATGACATTTTTATTCTTTTGATCTTTTTTCTTCTAACTTCTCATGTATTCCTTTCTCATAGAGAAAGCTTTGTCCATTTACTAAAATGAACAAAAAAATGAAAGGAATTTGACAAATTTCATGTTCATTTATGTGTTTCTCAGTGTAAGGACTTTGAGCCACTCCTCAAATCCTGCAAAACAAACAAACAAACAAACAACAACAAAAAACCCAAACCAAAACAAACAACATGAAAATCCCCAAAACCTAGGAACTGACTTCTTCAGTCTTTTTTATTCCATGTGGGAAAATTGTGTAAATTGTATCTTTTTAAAAACATGATTCCCACCTGTTTCCTATTTTCTTCATGATTCCAAATCTCATGGCATTCGAGATAAAAGCAGCCTTCAGGCACAGAAACTGACCTTGCTCTTTCAATTGATTTTTGGGTTGAGATAATAAAAAGGAAGTAACAAAAAAAATCATTGCCTCAAAAATATCCTCACACAAATAGGAAATTAGTTATAAGTTTAAAAGTAGCCTCTTCTGTGAAACTGTCTACTACGAAGACATGTAGAGCAATTTTCCTTTTCTTTTACATAATTAGAAACAAAACATTTGCTCAACTGAAAAAAGTCAGTGTTTTCTTTATCAAGTCTTTACTTATTGTTTCCAGGAAAATTTCACAAACCTTATTTTAAAATTCAATTCTTTACGTATTTATTTCATATTCATAGTATGTACAAAAGAAGGTGCCTACAGAATAGCACTGACAGCCACAAACTTCATAAGGAAAAGAATGTTGATTTTTGTTTTTGCCTTTTTAAGTGTGAGAAATGAAGAAATGGATTAACAAAATCTCTGTGTGGAAAAAGAATGTTTTATTTTTTCACATTTGCTATTGTGCTACCCACAATCGCCTTTAAGTAAGCATAAACTAGGTGGGATGAGGGAAGCAGGACTCTTTTCTTTCTTTGAGACTTGGAAATACACCTGAAAGACACCACTCTCAGGAAAAAGAATGCACAATGTAATGTGCCATTTCTAATAAAGAATGTTCTTCTCTGGTCCACCATTTTATCATCCTGACCAAGCTCATGTTTTGAAACTGCCAATACTACGGCCAGGTACTGGCTAATGGTAGACAGCAAGGACAGGGCTGCTTTTCTGCTTAGCTTCCAGGCCTAAGCTTTCTCTCCATTTCATGTACCTAAACTTACCAGGCAGCGGCACTGTTGGCAATTCTGGACCCAGGTATCACCACTGTTGTATAAGGTTTCCCCATTTTGATGGAGGCACTGACTGCTAAGCCTTGGATCACATTCAGGGCAGCAAAAAAGATCAACTGTGGGATTCTCACAATCACAAACCATCCGTCGACACATAACAAACCCGTTCTGTATGGGAAGGGAAAAATAAGCATACCAAACCCTCCATTTCTCAGTGTACTAACATCATATGGAGGATGAAATAATTCACACAGTTTACTAAACACAATATAGTTTCTTTAAAATTCCATCTTGTAGCTAACATGTAGAAATTACCCAAGCTGGAGGACTTCCAATTTCCTTTCTACATACTCCTCCTCAAATGACTTGACTAGAAAGAAATTTTCCAGAAGTAATTGGAATGATAACCCCTGTATGGTCCTTATATACATATAAATGAGTGTACAGATGTATAAATATTCACATATTTGTGTATTAGTATAGTAATTTGAATACTATCTAAATTTTGTTTTGTGAGAAGGTTTCACATATTGCTAAATATCTGCAATATTTTAAACCTTATGTTTTTGTACACACTATTATCAATTTCCTTCATGCTTACCGAGTCTCTAGTACATAGTATTATTCATTTAACTATAATTTAAGTCTCTATTATAAACTGGTACATATAACAAAATACCTTTCTAAAATTGAAATATAGTCCAAATCAATATTTTTCACCCTTGGGTCATAGCTTGTCTATTCTGGTTTCATTTATGTATTCACTCAAACATGATATTTTGACTATGGAAAAATGAACATAGTTAGTAATAAAGTCTTATAACTATGTGAAGATAAACACATTGCAGTAGTATGACACAATGGACTTTTGTTCAGCAATATAATGGAAGAGATATATGTAACAACTGAACCAATCTCAAAGAACGCAATGTTGAAATAAAGAAGTCAGACAGAAAGAGAATGTACCTTGTGATTCCATTTATAGGAGGCTCTAGAAAATATTAATTTTATCTATAAGAAATAGAAGGTGAGTTTGCCTTTGTGTGTACAGGATTAACCAGGAAGGGATACAGGCAACATCTGGGTTACTAGAAATGTTCAATAATATTAATTGTGATGGTGGTTAAATGGATGTATTCATTTATTAAGACTCATTGAACTGTACAATTAAAATAAATGCAGATTTATTTATACTAACCTGACATGAACACACAGAGCACCGGTCATTTTCCAACACCCAAATCTGACCATTGTGTTTGACTTTTCCATCATGGATGCAGTCCCCAGTGCAATTCTTTCCATGAGGACACCGACAATCATATCCACCATCCAAGTTGAAGCAAATGGTATCATTGGCACAGCTGTGCCTTCCAGTCCCACATTCATCTATATCTATAGCCAAGAAGAAGCAGCATGCAGTATGCTTAGAATATGCTGTTTCAAATCATTTCAATCAGGCAAGTTGCCTCCTGACATAAAGCATTTAACTGTAAATTAATTTTCACTTTACTGGTATGCATCTCCTATTAAATGCTGTCTAAAGCATTGTGAATGACCTGGGGATTTCCCAGGAAAATATTATCAACATTTGATTTTAAAAACCAGATAATATTGGCTAAAATTTCAAATTTTTATCTCTGTAAATACCATTAGGCTTTATGAAACATTAATATTTTTGAAAGTAAGAATATAACTCAATTTATCATACAAAACAGCATGGTAGCAGAAATTCTAAAAGGGATATCATCCCCAGTGTTAAGCTGGTACTCATAGACATCCCTTCTTAGTTGTAGAGAAATGTCATAGGACCCCTGAGGCATTTTATTCAATTTCATATTCTGTTCTCACAGCTATACCACCCTAATGTAAGCTCCTTCCAGTGTTTTGCCCAAGTGTTCTTTCTTTATAGAAACAGGTATTCTGACACTGTCTTTAGATCCTCTACTCACCCATGAAAGGCAAATGACCATCAGCGATTACAATCTGCTTCAAAAGAATCTACTCTGTCTTAACTTTCCATCTCATATTACCACTTTATCCCCTGACTAACTCAACTGCCCATTCTTCACCTAACCTCACCTGCTTCATGGCAATCATAGGCTAGAGCATTTTCATACAGATGAAAAGCAAACATATCTCGACCCACAGATCAGGACTATAAGAGGAGATGTGATTCATATTATTTACCCCACAATTTAAAGGTCACAAGCCAAAATATATTTCAGAGAGATTTTATGAGTGGCAGTAAGCAGTGATTTCCCATTTCATCAGTTTCCTCTAAGTAAAGGTCAAGAGAAAAAGAATTAAATCATGGTAGGGAAAGCAGGTTAGAAGATGAAATGTATAGATTTAACTAGGGGAACCAAACACTGATTTTCCATGGAGATTTTAAAGATGGAATTTAGTAAATATTTTTGTTAAATGATTTGATTTCAACATTAATTGAAGAATTAGACCAGTCAAAATTATATCTTGACCACATTTAAATTTTTAAATATTAGAGTTATGTTATAAATTTGTTCCTGAAAATAAGCCATGGGATATATTTTCTCTGTATTTACCTTGATTTATATTAGTTCCCATTTTAACAAGACCAACAAATTAGAACAAAGGCTGAAACTGTTGCTATTAATACAGTGAGAATAGTGCTATTTGTGACTGTAGACAACAAACAAAAAGAGAACTGTTAGCCAGCATGTAGACATACTTTTAAAAAATTAATTATAATATATATATTTTTCAGATCCAAGGAAATATCTCTTTGTAATGAGAATAGTGCTGTTTGTGACTGTAGACAACAAACAAAAAGAGAACTGTTAGCCAGCATGTAGACATACTTTTAAAAATTAATTATAATATATATATTTTTCAGATCCAAGGAAATATCACTTTGTAATGAAAATGAAATTTTATAAATTAGCTCTGTATTTGGTCTACTCAGAATGATGTGGTATATTTGATGACTTGATCTTTGTCTCTATTTGATACTCATAGAGTTAGAAGTTATAGTAAGCAGAAAAAAACATTAACCATAATAATTCGACCTCTTTGACCACAAGCTCTACAGATACATGTTAATGCATAACCTTTTAAATATCCACTATAAAAATGTTATCCCACTAATGGTAATGGCTGAATTTTTGCAATCATTTCATTTTCTTGATGTTTAAAATACAAGCTGTGAGACAAAGTAATACAGTTTTTTTTTTTTTCCTCTGAAAAGGCACTAAGAGACCTTGAGTTTTCTGCAAAAGACAAAGAAGAGATGTCCAGGCACACAAAGAATGTGTGTTCTTAAGCACATTTATAATAAAAAATAGAGTAAAATGTTGCTCAGAAGGGTTGGCCTGTGTTTTCATATCTGGAAAAATGTATAGGCAGAAGTACCATAATGAGCTATTTTCTGACCTCCTGCTCTCTAACAGGATTTGTATTAGTTTACACTCACTTTTTTTTTTTTTACACTTGTTATCTAAACTGGGTTTCACAAGGCAGAAAATTTCCTAAATTGATAAGTGATATTGAATATTGGAGTTTTCACATCTAAATGGCTTTTACTTTTGAAAACCTATAATGATATGTGAAAATTACAATTTTATAAATATTGATAATTTATTTAGTGAGTGACTACTGAAGAAATAATGTTGCTAAATCCATTGGTTAAGTCTCAGTTTTTCTCTAGCTTGATTTAGCAGCAGCATTTGGCACAGCTTACTTCCTCTCCTTGATAATTTTTTCTTATTTGTTTCTTAATACATTGATAGCTTCTTCTGGATCTTTCTCCTATCTATATATTCCCTAGGTTTGGCAATTATACTATAAATAAGATTTATCCATTGAAAAGAGAAGATAAAGAGTGATTTAGTGTGTTTTGAGTCTGTTTGAAGGCCTAAAGTTTTGAGCTATCAAGATGAGTTTGAGAAACAGAAATACTGGTGAAATACTGGTGAAATAAATGTCCACTGAGAGAGCAGAGTAGGCAGCAGGCAGCCATAATAGGTGAAGTGGCACTCAGGCCCCGATAAAGGTCATATTAAGAAATTTTAACTTTATTATAAAGGCAGTAAAATGTTAATTTAGATAAATGAAAAAATAGATTTTCATTTTAGAAAGAGTCCTTAGACTTCTTTTTGGAAAAGGATTAGAATTTGAAGCTAGAAGATCAGTGAGTAGGCTGTTTCAGTAGTCCAGGCAAGAGATGATCATATAACAAAAGCAGATTCACATAGTGGTTGCTGCCTACTGGATTCTGGGTATTTTTCATATAATGACTCATTTAATTGTCACAACAACACTTGAAGGTACAAAGGATTCCTAATTTTGTAAATTAGGAAAATGGGTCATAGAAATATTGCATAACTTCCCAATAGCACAGTCAGTAAGATAGGAGCCAAGTTTGTATTCTTAAACAAACTGCTATACTGAGTGTCAACTGTGGCAATGCATAGAAAGAGACTATGCAGAAAGAATCAGTGTCATTAAGTGACTTGTTGAACTGGAATATTAAAATGACAGAAGGATCTGGATGATATGTAGATTTCCACCTTGGAAATTTTGATTGATCATATACACAGAAGAGGGAGACCTTGCTGGGGAGGGTGGAGGGGGCAGGGCAAGCAGTCATGTTCCCAGTTTAGGACACCTTGAACACCTTGAAATGCATTTTCCTTTAGGTCTCCAAGTGGAATTGTCCAATAAGTAGTTGGCTATATAGGTCTGGAGCTCAAAAAAATAGGACCAGATCAAAATATAATTTTGGTCAGATATGTTTTCATCATTCTTCTCTCAAAAATAGTTCTTCAGAGTCAAGCTCAAACTTCATATAAGGCACTTAGACTTAAGTCTTCTGCTTGTCTCCTTTTTCTGCAACTCAAATTGCCAATAATATCATCATGCTCAATAAACTCCTAAAACCAATGCTAGGTACCCTGAGAAAGCTTCCTTGATGCCAAAGAGGAAACAATTGCTCTGTTTCCAATATCTTTTTTATTCAAAATCAAATAATTTTCTCATTTATTAAGAAACTCAAAATATTCTATCTTGCATGACAGTTATTATTGTACTTATTTTATCTTTTCTACAAGCCAAAAACAGTGACCATTTCTATTTAATATTTGTATATAGCAGATGACTGGAAAAGTACCTCAATGTGTCTGTACACATATATTCAGTAACTACTTGTTTCGTTAAATTGGACTAGTTTCATTTTTGTTCCTTTTTCTTGGTTGGGTTAAAAAAATTGCATTATTTGTCTCAAAATATTTAAAAGAAAGTATCCTGTAAACATTTTTTGGCATCACAAATTTGAAGAACTTTATCAAAGATCATCCAGAAGTTAAAGAAAGAAAGGAAAATTTGGATGTGAAAATAAAATAAAACATATTTGTAGGGGAAAAATACAGAGTTGTGTCCCATAGTGAAGCTGGAGATATGGTAACTGACAAGCAAAATATTTCATGCAAAGTATAAATGATGATATAGATTAGAAAAACAGCATCCTGGCATCTTGAGGATTAAGTACCTAAATCTCTAAGATAAGTGGATGAGCAAAATTGCATACAATTTGTATGTATGCAGCTTATAAACACGTATGTGGCAAAGCACACAACTGTAGCCAAAAATGTACTGAAACAGTACAGCTATTTACTCATATCTTCAAGTACAAATGCTATGCTTCAGAGTAATTATAAGTCCACTGCTGTGGCTTTGTCCACTTTGAAATGCTTTTTTTAAAAGGAACAGAAAAATGGCACCTTCCTAGATATAATCATATTCTTAAAGCTTAATATTACAAATATACAAATCATTAAAATTATAGTAAACGTCTTTTAGTCTTTTATTTTAATATAATGTAGGTAGTTTCTTTGAAAAGACTCTTTCACAGCATGTTGTCTTCAGACAAAGTAGTAGATTTCTGATAATTTTAATAAACTCTATTGGTATATAATAAAGAATCATCTTCCAGAATAGTAGTTTTAAAAAAATAAAAATTTCTGTTTGTGGAATTTCCTTGAAAAGACATTTCTGTATAGGTATTTTACAGAATCCTTTACTGTCTTACATTTATCATGTGTTTTAATGTTTAGTTTGTCTTTGTTACTTTATGGACTGAATACTTGGAGTACACTAATTATGTTTTATCCCAAATATTACTATTTATCCACTTTAAATATAGTATAGGTACATCCAGTATATTTCATACTCATATATAATTCTAACATAGGTTATATGCCTAACATATACCCAATTAAAAGATTATCTAACTTCCACCTCCACTGTTATCATTACATAAATAAACTTATCATCTACCATGTGCTAGGCACTGTTCTAAGAATTGGAAATATGGTAACTGACAAGCAAAAAAGATCAATGACCCCTGAAGCTCACAATCTAAAGTGGTTAATACACAAGCAAACAAATATATACTATAATTGTAGAAGAATTTATCATTTATCATCACCTTCACAAAGAAAGGTGAAGGAGGGTAACAGAATAATGTCAGAAGTCAGAGGCCATTTCAAACTGGAAGTCTAAGAGAAGCTTATTTGAGAGAAGATGTAAATTAAATGAAAGAAGTATCATGCAAAATTGGGGGAAAGGATACTCCATACAAAAAGAACAGCCCATGAAAAGGAATCTGTTTGGTACATTGAAGAAATGGTCAGAAGGTCTAGTATATATATCATGTAGGCTCTTAAAATCATGGTCAAGGATTGGGGTTTCCTCTAAGAGATGGAAAGTTTCCCGGAAGGTGAAGAAAGGAGTAACATGCTCTGACTTCAATTTTAGAAGGATCATTCTGAAAAAAGTTTTTAAGAACACTGAAGTGGAAGTAGGGATACTAGTAGGAATAGTGGTCCAGACAAAAGAGAATGGTGCCTTTCATGAAGGTTGTAAGGGTAGAGGTGATAAGCAGTGGTCAGATTGGGAATACATTGTGAAAGATGAAATAGTGAAGTTAGTTTATTTATTAGATGTGAGATATGAGGAAAATAATATCGCTCAGATATTGATCTGAGCAATCTGAGCAACTATATTTATGGACCTGTAAAATTTACACAGTGAATCAAGAGTTATATTTTAGTTCTATTAGTCTGAGTTGCCCATTAGAAATTCAAGTTGAGTTACCTCATAGACCACTAGATATACAAATCAGCAGCTAGGGAAGAGATTTGAATAAGCATATGTTGATGACCTCTTAAGCTATGACTGATTGATGCAGAGATTGATAATGTGTAGAGAAAATGAACAAGTCCCCAGCCCTGGGGCACTTGAAAATGTTGTCCTTTGCAGAATAAAAGAAGATTCCTGTGGGGTGAGAAAAAGCCAGAAGAGAGTGTTGTTCCCCAACCCAATGGAAGAAAGTTATGTTTTGAGAGAAAGGAATGATCAATTGGGTCAATACCATAGCCACATGATTGATTTTGGGAATAGATCTCCCCATTGCCCCTTCAATTAAGGAAAGAGACAGTATCTGACCAGTGAATTTGGTAAGAAATTGTTTGTAATCTTGAAAGGAAAGCAATAACTATAGCAGTGGAACTAAAGTCTCACTGGACAAGAAGAAAGAGATAACAAGCTTGAAAACTCTGTTTCAAAGAGTTCTTTTCTAAAGAGAGCACAAAATGGGAGTTATGTTTGGAGAGTTAGGTGATGTCCAGGGAAGTTACTCTTTTTTTGCTTTGTTTGTATGCTAATGAGAATATAATGCCATGGGAAAGGATGATATAATTAAAATAGAGGAGGAAATAAATATATGAAAGGCAGAATGCCCAAGTAGGTGAGGAAGGATGAGATGCAAGGTACAATGATGGGTTTGATTTCTGACAGGAGAATCCTACTTCATCCAATAAAACAGGAGGGAGGGGCAGCAGCAGTTGCAGACAAAGGAGAGCAAACTAATATGGATCATGGAAAAGAGAAGTAAGTTCCCTTTAACTACTTTTGATTTCCCTGTTAAAAAGGGCAGTGATAGAGAATGAAGAAAAAGGAAGCAGTGTCCAAAGTCTGAGGAAATGGAAGAAGGTATGAAGTGGTTGGATCATAGTTAGAGGGAAAAGTAACTAGGAAATGAAGTAGGAATGCTGGACACTGCTGTCAGCCCTTATGGTAGACAGCTTCTAAGACAGCCCCCCATGATCCTTATCACTTAGAATTCATGCATTCAAGGGAAATCCCTTCCCTTGAATGTGTGCTGGATGTACTGATTTGCTTCTAACAAATCAAATATGAAAGAAGTGGCCTCAAGTATAATATTGGTTAAAAAAGACTGTACCTTCTATCTTGGTCATTTGCTCTCTCTTGCATTGCTTACTATAGGAACTAAGACTAGCTCTCATGTCTTAAGGCAGACCTTCAGAGATACTCATATGTTAAAGTACCAAGGCCTACCCATAGTCACATGAGTGATTTTGGAAATAGATCTCCCCATTGCCCCTTCAGATAAGCCTCAAAATAAGACCAGTCCTGACCTTGACTGCAATCTCATAAGAGACCTTTTACCACAGACACCTAGCTAAACTGTACAAACTTCTCTCACTACAGAAAAGATAAGATACTATTTTTTTTGTTTTCAGCTTCTGAGCTTTTAGGGTAATTTGTTATGCATCAATAGATAACTAATACAGCCCACTTCAGATTGTGGTCATATATTTAAAAGATAGTGAGTGTTACTACAAATTTAAAGCATAGAAGTCAAAAGAGGTAGATTTTTTAAATATATATATTCACATCCAGATGCACTGAAAAGAAAATTAAACCCAGGTTATCCCTAGAGGATAAGTGAAAAGGATGGGTGGGGGCACTGAGATAAAATAAGGATGCATTTTCAGCTTTAATCTATATACTTCTGTATGATTTACATTATTTATACTAAGTTATATTCATTCTTTCTATGCATGACTTTTAAAAAGTCAATCTTAATACAACTCTATAGAGTATATGCAAAGCACTTATTAGGGAAGACCAAAAATGACTGATCTGTTTCTGAACTGCAATCTGTGGTTCTTGATATTGTCTACAGAGCTGGAAATACTCACCCTGGGACATTCACAAGTGCAAGGTAAAGCCCTCAGGCCACAGCTAAGTGATGATTTGAAAATGCCAGGTTTTAGCTTCAGGTATGGCAACAACATTCCCATTCTTTGTGAAAATCCTGATGAACCCTCTGTTCAGGGTCTAGAGCTCCTTCTGCTGCAATTGGCAAAGCATATTGGAAGCCTTGGCATCCATCATCGAAGTCTGTTTTACTTCCTTTGTGTGAAAACCCTTTCAGGCTCAAGGATTAAAGACTTCTTAACATTTAGGTACTAAGTACCTTTAAATTAGAATCTCAAAGGCTTTCATTGACTGTGTCATCTTAAACCCATTATTCTCTCAGGCTGCTGCTCTATGAAGGTGTAGATACAAATGGAGAAAACAGTGAGTTTTGTTTTGTTTCCCATTCTTTTGCCAAGAATTCTGAAGGTAAACTCTTATTATGGTACTAGCTGTTTCCCTGGTAATTATTCACTGGACTCTGCTTGTTTTGCTCTGCTTGTTTTGCCTGGTTTCTAAATATGATGCCCCTTAATAAAGGACATGAAAGAGCAGAGTTGTTTGTCCACTCACTGAAAATAATTCAAAATTAATTATAAATAATTGAATATAATCTGATTGAATTTCAACTCTAACTAGATTGAAAACTTCTTGGAAACAAGGATCCTTGTACTGACCTTCACAGGATTCCCCACTGGGTGAAAACATTCCATTGTCATGATAGCCATCTCTGCACTCACAGTGGTACCATCCAGGCAGGTTAATGCAGTTAGCACGACTGTCACACTGAACAAAGCCATCAGAGCATTCATCAATATCTGTTTGACAAAAGAAAACAAAAGTGGGATTTCATGCAATTGTTTCTTTTCTATTAGAGAAACTAGAATATTCTGCCACAAGGCTACTATAATTTTTAATGCAAGTAAATCCTTGAAATAGACAATATAAAAATCAATAAGGTTTCTTGGTTGTTAAAAGCTGTGCAGAAACAATGTAGTGGCCTTAGTAATAGGCGAAACATCTAGAAGGTTACTCTGATTTGCAAAAGTCATCAACTATAAAAATTGAAAACCATTTGTGATGGTTATCAGAGCTTCTCACCAAATATTTCCAATATTCTGGGCATACTCCAGAATTGCAGTTTGCAGTTTTTTCAGGTTAGGTATGGACATGTGACTTCCTTAAGCCAATTAGGGGAGGATATGTGTGACTTCTAGGCAGAGACTTTAAAATTCTATATATGATTCACATGAATCCTTCCTCATCAGATGGAATGATTAGTGATTTGCAGAAGGTATAAATACCAACCTGAGGGAGGATTACATGGGTCACATTCCATAGCTACCTGGAACTGACTATAGTATGAGCAAAAAAAAAAAAAAAAAAATCAACTTCCATTGCTTTAAGTCACTGAGTTTTTAGGGTCTTTTATTACTATCAGAATAATCTATCCCAACTTAATACAGAAGGTTCCTTCAAGATATATAGCGACAACACTCATAAATCAATGTATTTTGAAGAATACATATCATTTCCATCACTTTTTACTATGTGTTACACATATTATGCCAATTAACGCTCAAGAAAATCTTGCCATGGAGACAGCATATTGAACATATAAAAAATGAAGCTAAAGAAAATTATGTAATTTTGAGTTCACTGGCTTGACTTGAGACTCTGAATGACTGTGGATGCCAAAAATATCCACATGTACCACTCCCATTTGACAGTTCCATGCTATGACAGAAGGTTTCATCTGCCAAGACAGAATGGCCTTTCTTTCTTTTCTTTTTTATGGCCTTTCTTATATGCTCCTTCCTGCACCACTTTCCCCACTGCAGTAACCAGGCAAGATGATGTGCCCCATATAAAAGGTAAGGCCAGCTGTAGAGTCCTTGAGTCCTTTTCCCTCAGATAGTCCCTTCTATTTGGCAGAATCTACTCCTTTGCATTTCTTCTAACACCATATTCATTGAAGCACATATTTCTTTTGCTTTTCTTTTAAAATTTCTTCTTTTCTGACACTCTATTTTGAAAGAGATAAGTTAATGAATATACAGGGAAATAAGCAAAAACAATCAGGGAAATAAGCCAATACTCACTTCTTAGTAGTTCCTCCAATAAAACGGCATATAAAATAGTCTCTTAGATTATAATATTGCATAATAGGCCAAAAAACCTATTATATCACTATGATATTTTAGTATTATTTCTACACTATGAATGTGTTTAGATTCCTTTCCCAAGAGTCAGTTACTACTGCCAGTGTTTCCTACTGACAAAATAATTGTTAGTGGCCAAATCAGCTAACCATTGACTTCCTGACACACAGTTACTGGGGATTTCCTCCATGTACTAAGACCTCATCATTTTTTTTTGGAAATAGCTTATTTGTACTTCAGGGTCCTTGCTAACTGATGAACTTTTGATTATAAATAGGTCCAGAGTGCTATTCTTATTTCAGCTTTATATAGTCTTTTCTTCTAACCCAAATGATGCAGAAAATTGATTATGTCATTTCTTAAGTGCATGGACAAAAGAAAACAGGTTGATTTAAGCTTTAGAACTGAGTTTCACTAGAAGAAGGCCATGAGGGTAACGTTGATAGTCATTTTGGAAAAAAAATTAGTTCCCTCTTGGCCACTATTAATAGAACAGAGTTTTCTCCACTGAAGCAACTTTCTTTTCTATATTTAGCCTTCAATTTAGACCCTTCTTTCTTCTTTAACATAGTTAAAAATCATCTCAGTTCATATATATGTAAAGTGTTACTTCTCTACTTCTTTTCTCTCTCATTATTCCTTTTCCAATCGCCAGGTCCTTTCCTATATTGTTTTAAGTCTACCTCACTTTATTTACATTATGACACCCTTCCTTGATCTACAAACATACTCTTTAAAGTTTAACAGGGTTAAGGACTGGGGTTAAAAACATATGCTGGTCATAATGTATTTTCTTATACAGTTTGAGCATTATTTCACTTTTAGTTATTATCAGTAGGTAGTATTTTAGGAATGAATATACAAATATGCTTCATTCAGTAATTTAGCATTCAATATTTATTGAATGCCTGTTATGCATTGGAGAAAAAAATGTTTTAAACAGAAACAGTTTCAAGTTTATCAAACATTTAAATTGCATTTTAAATTAAGAAGAGAAAATTTATGAAATCTGAACTTACAATCATTTAGGACAGTATTTCCTAATATATGATATATCTGCCATTAGTGGTATGGTATGTAGGCGATGGTGGGCAAATATTTTATTTTCATGGCTACATATTTAATTTTTCTGAATTATTTCCTTTTATACCAATGATATCTTATAGTAAAAAAATGAGATTAAATTTAAATTTAAAAGTGAGCCAGGCACATGGTGGTGTATTACTGTATCTCAGCAACTAGGGACGTTGAGGCAGGAAGATTGTAAGTTTGAGGCCAGTCTCAGCAACTTGATGAAGTCCTAAGCAATTTAGTGAGACTCTGTCTCAAAAATAAAAAATAAAAAGGACAGGGATATGGCTCAGTGGTAAAGCTCCCCTGGGTTCAATCCCCTGTACCAAAAAAAAAAAAAAAAAAAAACACAAACAAACAAAACCAAAAGCCAAAACAAACAAACAAACAAAAAAGTAAAAAAAGAAAGCCAAAGAAACTATTGAACCAATATAAAATAAATACTGGTATAAATGGTATAAGAATATGACAAAAATAATACAAAAAAATCCCATTTACATTTACTCAGTTCCCCCAGTGGTAATATCTTGAAAAACTATAGCACAAAATTATTGCCAGGATATTGCCATTGACATAGTCAAGAATCTGAACTGCCTCCTCACCACAAGGATTTCTCAGGCTGCTTTTTCATAGTAATACCCATTTCTCTACTGCCCTTAACACTCCTTCAAACCTGCCAATCACTAATATGTTCTCCATTTGTAAAATTTAAGTGCCCAAGATTGGGATATTAATGGAATCAAGCAATGTGTAACCTTTTGGGATTGCCTTTTTCCACACTCATCATAATTCTCTGGGGATTCATACAGGTATTTAGGGCAACCAATAGTTTTTACTATATTATTGCTAACCATTATTCTATAGCATAGATGAATCAGTTTGTTTAACCACTCATGCATTGAAGGATATCTGGGTTGTTAGTAGCATTTGACTATGATTATTTTTACAAATTCATTTATTTTTCAATTAAATAAGCTTTTATGCATTTATTGTGTTAAATATGATGTTTTAAAGTATGTATACATTGGGGAATAGTTAAATCTAGCCAACTAATAATAAATGCATTACCTCACATAGTTATGAGTTATTAATTTTGCTATAAGAACACTTAATATTCACTCCTAACATTTTCAAGAATATCAAAGATTACCATTAACTACAATTAACTTGATGTACAACAGATCTCTTGAACTTATTCCTTCTACTTAATTAAATATGTATATGTAGTTGTGGACTAACATTTTCCCAACTCCCTCTCCATCAGATTCTGTAACTATTCTACTCTCAACTTCTTGAGACAGGCAAGAATATTTGTCTTTCTGAACCTAGCTTTTTCACTTAACATAATATCCTCCATGTTTATCCATAATGCCATAAACAATAGGAGTTTGCCCTTCTTTGTGGCTGAATAGTCCTCCATTGGGCATATATATCCTATTTCTTTTATGTACCCATCCTTTAATGGATCTTTAGGTTGATTCCCTATCATGGATACTGTGAATAGTAGCACAATAAACATGGGAGTGCATATATCTCTTCAACATATTAGGAAGAAAGGGCTTCTTTCTTCCACATCCTTGCCAATACTTGTTACCTTCTGCATTTTTTATTACAGTCATTCTGACAGGAGTGAGATGGTATCTTATGGTTTTGGTATGCATTCCTAGATGATTAGTGATGATGAGAATTTTGATATATACTGCTAAACTGATTTGTATGTCTTCTTTGGTGAAATGTCTACCCAGGTCTTTTGCTCATTTTTTAAACCAGGTAGATTTTTGCTATTGAATTAAATTTTGAGTTCCTTAAATTTCATATTTCCTTATATATTAACCTCTTATCAGACATACAGTTTGAAAATATCTCCTACCATTCGCTAGGTTGACTCTTCACTCTATTGATTGTTTTCTTTGCTTTACCAAAGCTTTTTAGTTTGATTTAACCCCATTGATCTAGTTTTGCTTCTGTTTCCCTGCATTTTTGAGGAGATAGTCAAAGATACCATCACCCATTTGATATCATGGAACTTTTCTTCTAGTGATTTCATATTTTGGGGGTCTTCCCTGTAACTCTGTGACCCATTTTGAGTTTATTTTTGTATGAAATATGAGATGAGGGTCTAATTTCATTTTCTGTATATAGATATCCAATTTACCCACACCATTCATTGAAAAGATTGCCTTTTCCCATTGTGTATTTTTGGCACCTTTATTAAAAATCAGTTAGCTGTAAATATATGGGTTTATTTCTGGGTTCTTTGTTCTGTTCCCTTGATCTGTATGTCAGTTTTTATGCCAATACTATGTTGATTTGGTTACTACAGCTTTGTAACCAAATTACCTCTTGAAGACAAGTAGTGTGATGCCTCTATCTTGGCTCTTTTTCTTAAATAAAAGGGGTTTTGTGGTTGCATTTTAGAATTACTTTTTTTTTTTTAGTTCTGTGAACAATATCATTGGTTGACAGGGATTGCATTGTATTTGGAGATCCCTTTGGGTAGTATCAACATTTTAATAATATTCTTCTGACCTATGAATACAGGATATCTTCCATTTATTTGGGTTCAATTTCTTTCATCAAAGTTTTATAAATCTCTAAGTATATAATAGGACCTTAGCTCCTTGGTTAAATTTTTGCTAAGTATTTTATTTTTATAGCTATTGTAAATGGTATTGCTTTATTTATCTCTCAGTTCACAGTTATTATAAAATAATACTATTTATATTTCTAAATTGATTTTGTATCTTGCAACTTAATTAAATTCTTTCATTAGTTATAACAATTTTGGGGGGACTCTTAAGGATGTTCTATATACAAGACACATGCTTACAAAATAGAGACAGTTTAAGTTCCTTTCTGATTTGGATATGGTTTATTTCTTTCTATTGCCGAAATGCTCTGGCAAAAGATTTCTAGTGATTACTATGTTGAACAGAAGTGGCCACAGCAGATGTCCTTGTCTAGATTTTACAGGTAAAGTACTCAAATTTTCCCTATTTAGTACGATATTAATTTTGGGTTTGTCTTATGTGGCTTATTGTGTTGAGGTTCATTTCTTCAATATCTAATTTGTTCAGTTTTTATCACAAAGGGAGGTTAAATTATATCAAATGTTCTTTCTATATGTATAGAAATGATGATAAGAGTTTTGTCCTTCATTCTGTTAATGTGAAGTATCATGTTTATTGACCTGCTTATGTTGAATCACACTCACATCCCTTGGATAAATCACAATTGATTATAGAAAATTATTGTTTTAAAGCACTGTTTTCCAGTTTACTGCTATATTTTTGAGGATTTTTACATCTACGTTCATCAAGAATACTGACTTGTAGTTTTCTCTTTTTTACTGTATCTTTGTCTAGTTTTTGCTGTATTGGTAAAAATGTTTGGAAGTCTTTCTTCCTCTTCTATTTTTTGGAAGAGTTTGAGAAGAATTGGTATTGGGTCTTCTTTAAATATTTGCTGGAATTCATCAGTAAGTCATCAAGTCCTGGGACTTTCTTTGATGGGAGAATGTTTAGGTCAGCTGTTTTCCTGCTGCGACTAAAAGACCTGTTCAGCAAAATTGTAGAGAATGTAGAGGAGGCAAAGTTTATTTAGGGGCTCACGGTTTCAGAGATCTCATTCATAAGTAGTTGGCTCCATTCTTTGGGGCTTGAGGTAAGGCAAGACATCATGGTGGAAGAGTGTAACAAAAGGAATTAGCAGCTCACATAGTGATCAGGAAGCACAGAGATAGGTCTCCCTTCACCAGATACAAATATATACTCTAAGCCATGCCCTGATTCCCACCTCTTCCAGCTACACCTTGCTGCTTCAGTTACCACTCAGTTAATCTCTATTCACTGATTGGGTCAAGACTCTTACAACCCTTTGGGAGACCAATCTTGCACGCGACTGAGTCACATTCCCCAGCTGGGTGCTGAGGCGTCAGGCAGCTTTCTGCTAGACTTTCCCCACCCTTCTTGGGTTCGAGGGATGGTGTCTCCTGCATGGGTGTGTCTTGCTACAGCCCCATAGGTAGAACTACGCTCACCTGTTCCTTTGTAATATTACCCCTTGTCCTGTTTAGGATAGAATGTTCCATGGAAGTGTCTTGTGTGTGTTCCCTTCTCTTACTTGCCCTTGGGTGTAGCCTACCTAGGTGTCAGTCAACCTGCTGACAGTGGACATCATGAAGATAGACTCAGCCCCCTGAAACCTGACCCCTTGCCTCATTTGAATAGCTTCTCCTCAATAAAAGGGGTCAGTCTCTTTCTGCGGACCCTTAAGGTCTGAGGAGCTGTCACAGTGACCCCAAGGAAAAAGGTATTTGTGTCTCTTGTGTAGTTATTTTGTGCAGTCCAGTTAGCCCAGTTCCCCTGGAGTGACCCCTGAGTGTTTTAGTTGCGAATGAAACCCCACAATTGGTGTCCAACATGGGGACAAAAGGTCCGAATGCTTAAGTTGCCGGGAACACTACACAACTCAATCATTTCTCCTCTGAACCTTCTTGCATTGTCTCACATGTAAGCTTTTGGGGGACACTTCACTTCCAAAGCACAAGATTCCACCTCTGGCTCCCAAAAGCTCACAACCGTCTCATAATGTAAAATACATTTTGTCCATTTCCAAAAGTCCCCCTAGTCTCAACAGTTCTGAGATTGCTCAAAGTAGAAGTTCAAAGTCTTCTCTGAGGCTCGAGGCAATCTCGCAATGTGAGTTCCTGCAAAATTAAAAGCAATTTACAAGTATCCAATAAATAAAGGTACACAGTAAATAATTCCATTCACAAAATTAGGGGCATAGAAAAAAGAGTTGGGACCAAAGCAAGACCAAAATCCATCTGGGCAAACAAGTCCTTTTAAGGTCTTACAAAGACCTTAAATTTTGGATTCTGTTGAAGTAGTATATAGAAAACTTTAAAATAAAGATTGTGAAAAACTATTATTTCATTACATATTCTGTCTTAGAAAGGAACTAGTTCCTTAATTCCTTAGGACAATTAGAACTCTTTCAGTATTTAGAGAAGTTAGCTAGCTATGATTTTATAATGCTGTGCTAAAGCACAGACAATCTACATCCCAAAAGATGTTTAACCATCCAAATCAACTTAGATAATACAAGTGGAAGGCATTGCTGAAGAAAGATTTTTCTAGAAAGCAACCATGTTTTGATCTAGTAATTTAAAACAAGTAAAAAAAAAAAACAAGAAAAAAATGTTTAAATTTTTAAAAAGCTTATTTATATCAGTGTGTTGTTTTCTTTTTCTCCCTGTAGTTTTGCAGCACAAGACTTGGCACAGACCAGTGGCTAAAGAGGTAACCAACTAAAAATGGCTTTTGCCATCAGCATTTAAAGGGTCATTATAGAAAATGACACCTTGTTTCCTTGTAAAATTAAATGCAGTTATAGAATGGTACACATGAGTGATAAATAGTTTTGTTTTATGTATAGTAACAGTTATTTCTAATATGATTACAATAAAAAATCTTCAAGTATTCAAAGTCACCTATACCTAAAATGGGTTTTAATCAATATTTTCACCATCTCCTTTTTAAACTAAGAGAAAACTGATAAATTCCTCCTCTTAAATTGTATACACACAAAAAAGGAAATATAACTCTTTGTTAAGATGAGCATACTATTTTTGGTGGCAAAATCAGATAATGTGAGTACAGTCTTTTTACCATTTATTATTAAAATGACATAATTTCTCATAAAACAGTGCTTATTTTATTTATATCACTATACTAGGCACTGGTAGTTAAATTATATTGATAAGCAGCAGGCAATTAAAAGGCCTCAAAACAATTAATCAACTCTTGATTACTCACATGTGGGCTATTTGCTCTCCAGATTATCTGCAGCACTTTTTTTTTTTTAATTACAAGGTCATTTCCTTCTGTCTTTTGTTGAGCTTCTGGGGATGTGCTTATAACATTTAGGAGGTGTGAATACTCAAGTAGTAGAATTGCCTCTGAGAATCATTGCTTTAAGAGCTATGCTAGATTTGGGCATAAAATATTGTCTAATATTTCATATAAGAAGACTAATTTTCTCCTAAGTTATTTTCAAAAATAAAATATGACAACATATGTAAATAGACTTGAGAAACTATAAAATCTTCTATATTACCTGGGTGATAATACTGCATATTTAGTGAAAAAATATTTTCATTACTTTATAGATCATAATTAGGAAATTAATGACTGGTGTCAAAAATGCATAAATGAAATTTTTTGATCACAATTTTTAGCCCTCACAACAACCATGTTAAGTATTCTTATTCCTATTTCATAGAAAAGGATGTGGTGACAGCAAATCCATTGCCTGAGGCCACAGGACATAGCAGAACTCCAAGTCTAACTCCATAGTCTACCTACTGGCTATATGGTAGAAGATAACCAAACTCATAATTTCTGTTTACAGCAACAAAACTGTAAATGTCAAAATAGAAGCTAATTAAGTTATGGCTGCATATTGGTTGCACTGGGTGCTATAAACATTGATATCTCCCTTAAAGCTGAGGAATTGGTAACCTATAAGGACATTACAAGACTATAGGATAGAAACTGCAATACCTCAGATCTGCACTGCAAGAAAGGAAGACATATAGACAACATGAAAAAACAAGAGAGGAAAGTGCCCCAAACAAGATACTACAATAATAGAAACCCATGACAGTGCAGTAGATGAAATGTCAGAGAAGGAGTCCAGAATGTACATAATTAAAATGATTAGTAAATTAAAGAATGACTTAAGTGAGCAAATACAGGCAAAAATTTTTCACTCTGTTAAAGAGATAAGAGAGCTAATACTGGCAAACATTGATCATATCACCAAAGAGATAAGAGAGCAAATATAGGTGGCAAAAGATTACTTCAAGAAAGAGAGATTCTGGAAATAAAAAGTAAATAGAAATCCTTGAAACAAAGGAAACTATAAACCAAAAAAAACTTCAATAGAAAGCATCACAAACACATTAGATCACATGGAAAACAAAACCTCAGACAAACTCTTAGCTACCCTAATGAAAAGGAGAAAACTCAAATCACTAAAATTTGTGATTGAAAACGGAAATATCATGACAGACACTATTGAAATACAGAAGCTAATTAGAAACTATTTGGGAAATTTGTACTCCAATAAAGTAGAGAACCTTGAAGACACCAACATATTTCTAGAGACATACAACCTACCCAAACTGAACAAGAGGACATAAACAATTTAAACAGATCAATTTCAAGCAAGGAAATAGAAGATGCCATCAAAAACATACCAACCAAGAAAAGCCCAGGTTCAGATGAATTCTCAGCTGAGTTCTACAAGACCTATAAAGAAGAATTAATACCAATACTTCTCAAATTATTCCATGAGGGAACCCTTCCAAACTCATTCTGTGAGGCTTGTATCACCCTGATACCAAAACGAGTCAGAAATACATTAAAGAAAGAAAATTTCAGACCAATATCCCTAAAGAACATAGATGCAAAAATTCTCAATATAATTTTGGCAAATCACATACAAAAACATATTAAAAAATAGTGCATCATGACCAAATGGGGTTCATTCCATGGATGCAAGGTTGGTTCAACATACAGAAATCAATAAATGTAATCCATCACATCAATAGACTGAAAGATAAGAATCATCTGATTATATCAATTGATGCAGAGAAAACATTTGACAAAATATAGCACCCTTTCACATTCAAAACACTAAAAAAACTAGGGATAGTAGGAACATACTTCAACAGTGTAAAAACAATCTGTGCTAATCCCAAGGCCAACATCACTAAATTTAGAAAAATTGGAAGCATTCCTACTAAAAACTGGAACGAGACAGGGATGCCCTTCTATTCAACACAGTCCATGAAACTGTAGCCAGAGCAATTAGACAGATGAAAGAAATTAAAGGGATACTAATAGGAAAAGAACTCAAACTATAATTATTTGCCAACGACATGATTCTGTACTTAAAAAATACAAAAATTTCTATCAGAAAACTGCTAGAAATATTAAATGAATTCAGCAAATAGCAGGATATAAAATCAATACCCATAAATCAAATGCATTTCCACAGATCAGTGATGAATCCTCTGAATGAGAAAATAAGAAAACTACCCTATTCACAATAGCCTGAAAAAAAAAAAAAAAAAAAGACACTTGGGAATCAAACTAACAAGAGAGGTGGAAGACCTCTAAAATGAAAACTACAGAACACTAAAGAAAGAAACTGAATAAGACCTTAGAAGATGGAAAGAACTCCCTTGCTCTTGGACAGGCAGAATTAATGTTGTCAAAATGACCACACTACCCAAAGTACTATACAGATTCAATGTGATTTCAATTAAAATCCCAATGTCATTCCTTATAGAAATAGAAAAAGCAGTCATGAAATTCATTTGGAAAAATAAGAGACCTAGAATAGCCAAAGCAATCCTTAGCAAGAAGAGTTAAGCAGGAGGCATCATAATACCAGACCTTAAACTATACTACAAAGGTATAGTAACAAAAATGACATGGTATTTGCACCAAAACAAAAATATAGACCAATGGTACAGAATAGAAGACACAGAGACAAATCTACATAAATACATTACCTCATACTAGACAAAGGCCCCCAAAACACACATTAGAGAAAAGATAGCCCTTTCAAGAAATGGTGCTGGGAAAACCAAAAATCCATATGCTACAAAATGAAACTAAACCTCTATCTCTCACCATGCACAAAACTCAACTCAAAGTGGATCAAGGACCTAGGAATTAGACCAGAGACCCTATGCCTAATAGAAGAAAAAGTAGGCCCAAATCATCATCATGTCAGATTAGGCCCCAACTTCCTTAACAAGACTCCTAAAGAGCAAGCAATAAAATCAAGAATCAATAAATGGGATATATTCAAACTAAAATGTTTCTTCTTGGCAAAAGAAATACTCCATGAGGTGAAGAGAGAACCTACATTTTGGGAGCAAATTTTTGCCACACACACGTCAGATAGAGCACTAATCTCCAGGATTTATAAAGAATACAAAAAACTCACCACCAAAAACAAACAACCCAATCAATAAATGGGCTAATGAACTGAAAATACACTTCTCAGAAGATATACAATCAATCAACAAATATATGAAAAAATTTTCTACTTCTCTAGTAATCAGAGAAATGCAAATCAAAACTACTGTAAGGTTTCATCTCACTTCAGTCAGAATGGCAGTTACCAAGAAAGAAGCTACAGTAAGTGTTGGTGAGTATGTGTGTGGCGGGGGGAAAGGCACACTCATACATTTTTGGGTTGGACTGAAAATTGGTGCAACTAATCTGGAAAGCAGTATGGAGATTACTTAGAAAACTTGGAATGAAACCACCATTTGACCCAGCTATCCTATTCCTCAGTTTATACCCTAAAGACTTAAAAATAGCAGTCTGCAGGAACACAGCCATATCAATGTTTATAGCAGCACAATCCACAATTACTAAACTGTTGAACCAAACTAGATGCCCTTCAACAGATGAATGGACAGAGAAACTGTGGTACATATGCACAATGGAATATTACTCAGAATTAAAACAGAATAAAATTATGGCATTTGCAGGTAAATGAATGGAGTTGGAGAGTATTATATGGAGAAGTAAACCAATCCCAAAAACACCAAAGGCTGAATGTTCTCTCTGATAAGTGGATGCTGATCCATAATTGGGGCTAGGGGAGGCTAATGGAGGAAGGTAGGTGTTTTCACCGTGGAAACAGATAGGGAACCATTCCCTTGTGAGTAAATACCGAGCATGAAACTGGTGTCCTGATTTCCAGGATTGGAAGGGCCAGCCTCTTCCCACTGAGGCTATTAAGATAACTATGCTGGTACACTACCTGGTTTCCATAGTAACGTCCTTGGGTGTGAGAGGTTCTGTGTTTGCATTAACCTGGACCTTATCTCAGTTAGCCAGCACTCAAGGTTAAAGGAATACTGGTTAGAGCGTAGTCATTGGTAGCAGTTAATATGTAACCTTTTTTGGGTTAATGAAAATGATATCAGAGAGGGGTAGGCATCCTTTTGTCTGTCTGCACCTTCCCTGTATGTCTGTGTCTGCCTTTGTGTGCCCCCTCCACAGGTGTTACTTTACAGAGGAACTTTGATTGGACAGAGGGAAGAGGAGGGAAGGGGAAGGGGCTTGGATGCAAGAAAGGTATGGAATGAGACAAACATCATTACCCTATGTACATGTATGACTGCACATGTGGTGTGTCTCTACATCACGTACAACCAGAGAAATGAAAAGTTGTGCTTCATTTGTGTACAATGAATCAAAATGCATTCTGCTATCATAAAAATAATAAAATAAAAATATCCAAAATATATAAGGAACTCAAACAACTCAATAGCAAGAAAACAATTCAATTTAAAAATGGGCTTTCTCAAAAAATACATGCAAATGACTCAGAAATACATATAAGATGGCTTTTCATCACAGAGTATTAGGGAAACACTTATCAAAACCACAGGAATAGGCTGGGTTTGTGGCTTAGTGGCAGGGCGCTCGCCTAGTGCGTGCGAGGCCCTGGGTTCGATCCTGAGCGCCACATAAGAATAAATAAATAAAACAAAGGTGTGTATCCAACTACAACTAAAAAATATATATTAAAAAAACCCACAGGAACACTTATATACTATTGGTGGGGGTATAAATTAGTACATGTATGGAAATCAATATGAAGGTTCTTCAAGATATTAGTAATGGAACCATCATATGACCCAGCTATACTATGCTAGGTATTTATCCTGAAGAATTAAAGTCAGCACACTGTAGTAACATAGGCGTATCCATGTTCATAGCAGTGCAATTCACAATAGCCAAGTTATGGAACCAGCTTCTTTGTCTGTCAGAAGATGAATGGATAAAGAAAAGGGGGTATGTATACACAAAGGAATTTTATCTAGCCATAAAAAGAGAACAAATTTGTCATTTGCAGGAAAATGGATGGAACTTGAGAGCATTATGTTACGTGAAATAAGTTAGACTCAATCAAATCATATGTTTTCTCTCACATGTGAAGGGTAGAGAAAAAAGGAAAAAGAGGTTGGGTGGTCTCGAAAATAGAAGGGAGATAAGTAGAGCTGAGGAAAGGGTCCACAGGGATGGAGAAGGGGAAAAAAGGGAGAATGAAATTTACCAAATTACATTATATGCATGTATGAATATATGACAATGAATCCCACTGTTATGTGTAATCATAATGTACCAATAAAAATTTTATTTTAAATTTAAAAATGCCAACAATCTACCACAATGAGCTACCATCTCAGCCTTGTTAGAATGATCATGATCAAAAAGACCAAAAGATAAGTGTCAAAGATGTAGAAAGCAGTTAACATACACTATTGAAGTGAATGTAAATTATTACTGCTGTTATCTAAAAAAGTGTGGGGGTTCCTCAAAATACTCAAACTAGAATCACCATATGATCTAACAATCCTATTACTTTTGATTATGACCCACCACATGAGTTCAGGTATAGAATTTTCCACTTGTGGCATTGTGGTAGCACTCAAAAAGGTTCAGATTTGGAATCCAGATTTTTCTGAATAGAGAAGTGTAACCTCTTCTACATGATTTCACTCATATGTACAAAAATATAAGAAGTTTGATCTCATAGAAATAGCCATTAGATTGTAGCTAGAGATTCAAAGAGTTAGGGAAATGTTGCTTAAAGATACAAAATTATAGTTAAAGAGGAAAAATTATTTCAGGAGATCTATTGTATAGCACAGTGACTACGGCTAATGACAATGTTTTTTTTTCCTTGAAAAATAGACAAGAGTAGATATTAAATGTTCTCATCACAAAAATGACAATGCTATAAGGCAATGTATATGTTAATTCACTACACTCAAAAATTCTAAAATGAACATGCTTTTTGTAATATCATGTTGTGTACAATAAATACATGCAGTTTTATCTGTTAATTTAAAATAATAATAACAAAATTGAGTGTGAAAAATAAAAGAGAACACAGAGACATACACTGAGAAAGCCATGTGGAAAAAGAGGCAGAGATTGAAGTATGTGTCTTTAAGCCAGAGAATGCTGGGGTCAGAAGAAACTGAAAGAAGCAAGGAAGGATTCTTTTCTAGAGCCTTCAGAGGGAGCATAGCTCTATTGACACTTCAAATTCAGAACTTTGAGACAACAAATTCTTTTTATTTTTCAGGTAATTTGTGGTATTTTACTATGGCAACCTCAGGAAAATAAAACCCTCTCATTTACATTTCCATCCTGTAATTCTCTTCTGGTCTAGACTGTATATTCAATTTCTCATTCAACATTTCCACTTGGATACAAAATTTATCCTTCTGAAGTCTTCCCCAATTTAGAAAATGGCAAAAATCATCCAGTTAATATGGCATTAAAAACTTTGGATTAATTCTTAATTTCTGTCTTTCACATACCTTGTCAAATCTTTCAGCAAATCCTATCAGCAACATCTTCCAAATAATCTAGAATCTAATAATTACTTGCAATCACCTTCTTGTTTTACTATTCCAGTCCATGTCACTATTATCTCTCAACTGAGTTAATATAACAACTTAATTAATCTTCTTGGGTTCCTTTTCCCCCTACAGTGCATTCAGAATCCACAGTAGCCAGATGATCCTTGTAAAATATATGACAGATTATGTCATATATCTGCTTATAGAGAATTTTAGGAGAGAAGTATATTGGGAAAAAACTGTAGAGGATGCATATTATTAATAACAACTCTTATTTCTAAGGCTGGGGACTATATTTCCTAGAAATTCTTTCACTGTATGTGGTTCTGTGTTGAGTTTAACAATGAGAAAATATTGAGATTCACCTGAGATAAGTTATGCAGAAATCATCATTTTTGAGAAGTCATGGGACTCAGAGCCAGGCGTTCCTATAAGCTCCACCTTATCCACCAGTTCAACTGTATGAGTCTGAACTGATTAGTGCATGCTTCACAAATCTTCTGGGCTGTAAAGACCTTCATTCTCCCAGCTCCTCCCATATCTGTCTACAAGGTCTAGTTTCTAGATAAATCACCTTATTCTTATGATAGAGTGGCTGCATCTCCCTGATGGATTATAGACTGATACTGAAGAATCTAAAGACTAGAAAATGGATAGCTGATTTTAAATAATGAATGTACGCAAAGTGTTATTCATTTAAATAATGAATGTATGGAAAAGTACAAGAAAAATGATTGTCAATTAGAAACTTTATAGTTAACAACATGTTTTAAAGATACGAACTGCTATGTGTATACTATCTCTCTAGTAGATTCCATTTACCTGATCATAAAGGTATAAACACTATGGATGTTTAAATTTTAAATGCAATCCCTAGTGAGAGCATGAAATATTCAATTGTAGTTACTGAATATAATTAAAGTATCAATCTTGGTAGTGTGAAAGGATAGAAGACAGAAGTTGGAAGATGAATATGAGAGAAACTGGGAGAAGGCAGACAGAAGTTAGGAGATAGAGGTAAGGAGTACAACCAATACATCTATCTTACATAGTAAGGAATACAAAACTCTACAGTTGATACAATGAGAAATGAAGTGGCCAATCAATCAATCAATCAATCTACAAATACACATAAATGAATATATATGTGTGTATATATATATAACTTTATATATGTTTATATGTATATATAAATAATATATATGTCACACACATTGTGGAGGACTTAAAGGTTAATCAACAGAGGAATTGAAACTAGTGGCAAAGCTTTATTAGAATAAAGAGAGTATGGAAGGGTGATAGTATAAGGGTAAAAATCTCCATCTTCCATTGCCAGCAGCTTACTGATAATGTTTAAAATTGACTAATTAAACAAAGCACAGTATAAATATCTTAAAATTAAAAGTAGTTTCTCCTAGCTGCATGCCTCCTGGAGCTCCAAGAGAAAATTAAGCCTTAATGTCCTAAGGCATCTGTGTAAGTCATGAATTAATTTCTCTCCTGTATGTCTGGTATGGTGCTAGTCATATGCCATCTTTGGAATCTGAGAAAATAATGCCTTGGGCCATTTTCCCATTTTGGTTTGATAGAGGAACTCCTTTTAAGAAAGTCTGCCAGGAAGTGAGCAGCCAGTGAGTCAGGGGACTATTGCTTTACATTCCAAGTTCTTCCATGTTATTTGATATATTTTAACCATATATCTCTTTTCTTTAAGATCTCTTTTTAAAAAACACTAATAAATGTCATTATAGAAATGTTATGTATGACAAGATAGTGAGTTATTTAATTATGATGTCTAGATGGTAAGGAAAAAATGAGAGACACAAACTCTGGAGAAAGATACCAGTCCTGGAAGTATCTTAAAGGAAACCTAATCAGAACTGATATTGTAAGATACTACTAAAACTGGACAAAACTAAATGAAACTATCGATTAAACAGAGAGGAAAAACAAACACAGATGCTCCAGGGGGAAACTGTGGAAGGTGGAAGAGGAAGAGGA
Organism: Urocitellus parryii; assembly: GCF_045843805.1. Lineage (NCBI taxonomy): Eukaryota > Metazoa > Chordata > Mammalia > Rodentia > Sciuridae > Urocitellus > Urocitellus parryii. The sequence continues at coordinate 70,976,582 of NC_135535.1, read as the reverse complement.
ATTAGAACAGTGATTGTTAGTAGAGTGATGGGAATATCACAAGTTTAACCACAGGGACCACAGGAGAGGAGAGTGTCAAAAAAGAGAGGGCTGTCAACAATGCCAAGGGGGCATTTTTAATCGCCTCAATGTATATTTCAAAACATATATTCCTGGTTTAACACAGAAATGAAACTCCCTCTGATATATGAGCAACAATTTGAACAAAAGATTTAATAAAGAGGAATTCTGGAGTGAGATGAAATTTCAAATTTTGCATTTCTTTGACTGCTAGAGTTGTTGAACATTTTTTTCATGTATTTATTGACCATTTGTATTTCTTCCTTGAGAAGTAGCTGCTTGTTTCCTTTGCCCTTTTATTGATTGGGTTATTTGATATTTCAATGTTAAGTTTTTCTGAGTTCTTTACATATTCTAGATATTAATCCCATATTGGAGGAGCAGCTGACACAGATCTTCTGTAGGCTCTGTCTTCATACTCCCAATTGTTTCCTTTGCCGTGCAGAAGCTTTTTACTTTGATACCATCATACTTAACAATTCTTAAATTTATTTCTTAAGCTTTAAGGATCTTGTTAGGGAAGCTAGTGCCTGCACCAGTATGTTGGAGTGTTAAATGCTGGTGAAGATATGTTTTCCACTTTGGAATGCAGTAAGGAGTTTCCTCAAAAGTCTAGGAATGGAACTATCCTAGAACCTAGCTATCACACTCCTTGATATTTATCCAAAAGAACTCAAATCATCCATACTATAGTAATATATTCACATCAATGTTTATGGCAGTGCAATTCACAAATGTCACATTATGGAACCAGTCGAGGTGTCCATCAACAGATGCATGGGTAAAAAATGTGGAGAAGGAAGGAGAAGGAAGCAATTGCATTCACTGGCAAATGAATGGAACCTAAGAATATCATCGTAAATAAAATAAGTCAGGCTCAGAAAATCAAAGGTTGAATGTTTTCTCTCATATGGGGAAGCTAGAGCAAGATAGAGAGGAAAAAAAGGGGAACACCATCAAAGTAGAAGAAAGATCAGTGGAGTAGATGGATGGGAACAAGGGGAGGACATAGTGGTGGAAAATGGCTTCTACAGCTTTTATACTTTTAACAATGTAGCTAATGTATACACTTAGAATAGTTTTACCTATTCATTTATTAAATGCCTCTCATATAAGAACATGTAATAAACACTATGAAAATGTGTTCCATAGTTCACAGTTTTATTAAAAAGTGCAGAAAGAACATAATCAACTCAGATACAAGGAGATATTGAAGGTCTAAAGATGAAGAAATATGTGAATTGAGGAAAGAGAGATTATCTCACTTTGAAACTCTGACCAGTTCAATGAAAGTTTGCTGAAGTAAAATATGGCTGAATAGAAACTTCCAGTTTGATTCCTACAATGCTGGCAAATTACTTAAAACACTTATTTATTTATTATATTGTAATCAAGTATCCACTTTTAAAAATATTAGATGACATGATATTTGCTACCTTAAGAGAATATGAATATGAGGCATCTACTACTAGCCCTACAATAATAAATAGACTCCTCTCAATCAAGATAAAAACAGAAAAGCCCTAATTCCTATGTTTCCCAGAACCACTTTCTAATAGCAAGTAGTAGATTGTCTACTTGATCTACTTCAAGATTATTTCTAGGAGAAGAAACAAGCTGATTTTCTCAAACTATTAAATTATCTAGCAGGAATAAGAGGGCTGGAGGGTTTTGTGAAATAACATACTACAAGCTTTCTAATTATTAATATAGTGCTGCAAAAAGTTCTATGCATTTGATGTGTTCACTTACTGGTTATTCAGGAAAATGAGCTTTGAATGGCATGTCAGGAATGCTAAGATGACAGCTAAAATAGCTGTTCTGTATTTATTTGCAAACTAACTGACAGATCTGTATCACAAGAAATACTGTTTTGAGTGAAATGGGATCATGGATGCCAATAAACAAAGAAATGCAATACTACAGTTTCCATATATCTGAATAAGAAGTTGTTGGATAGAGCTTTTGAGTGGTTCTAACCATGAAATGTACTGATGAATGGCTTCTATTGGCTTTGAGCAATGTCATACGCCTGACAGACTGTCTACATTCAGACCATTTTATTATAACAACCACTTCCATCTCTGCTGAAACATCCATTAACTTGATACAGGTTTTTCAGCAAGTAACAAAACATCCCATCTCTCCCACATAGATAATTGAAGGGAAAAAATAGCAAAAAGAGAGCAATTGAGCAAACCAATAACTCCTTCCAATTACAATTAAGTGAAACAGTCTATAGGTTTCTTAAAGACAGGTTTGCTCTTTAATGGTGCTTTAAAACCTCTTAACCACACAGACTGATAGCAACTGTCTGGTCCTGTCAATATGAGGTCACTTAATTTAACACTTTCCAGACTAATTATATTTTGTGTTCACTTTAACAGCCTATTTCTTCATGATCAATCAGATCAGTTGTACAATCCAATTTTACCGTGAAGGCAACTCCAAATGCTAGATCAAAGGGTTTCCAATTCTGAATGTTTGATCTTTCAGATTCAGCCTAATTCTGTACTTTAGGTAATGTATCCTTAAAAGGAAAAAAAATCCTTTCATTCACATTTTTGTGTTATCCAATAAAGTAAAAGGAATTGCAGAGGGAAGGCAACTGACAGTTGTTTGGCTACTAACAGCTAGGAATTTTATCTATGTTTTGTGTCTAATTTCATTTTATTATTTATTTATTTATATTGGTTATTCAAAACATTACAAAACTCTTGACATATCATATTTCATACATTCGATTCAAGTGGGTTATGAACTCCCATTTTTACCTCAAATACAGATTGCAGAATCACATCAATTACACATCCACATTTTTACATAATGCCATATTAGTAACTGTTGTATTATTTAGACACACACACACACATACACACGCTTTTTTTTCTTTATTACGCTTGTATAGTGATAGGAGATATGATCTGAAGGGACCAAAAGGGGAAATCACCCCTATATGAACAGAGCTGCCATAAGTAACTTGTAGTTTTCGGTGGCAGTAATATGTGTTTAACAGGAATTTATCCTTCTTCTGCTCAGAGGCAGGCTCTAACATTGCAAAGAAGCTTCTAAGAAGTTTGCCTTCTAGTATTTTAGTAGCTTCACAACACAGGTCAACAATGTGAAGCATTTAGAGTCTAGTTTTATCCATACTGCTCCAGTATTAACCTGCAAATGCACAGGGAATGTTCTAACCATACAATGCTGAGGAAGTGATGAAATAAAGTATGCACACATATAAAATGGAATGCTATATACTCTCTTAAAATATTGCTTTTAAAAATTCCTAATGACATGGAAAAATGCTTATGAAAAATATGTAAAAAACTAGGATCAAAATTATGAATAAAATGTCATTCCAATATTAAGAATATGTGTCTTATTCATGAATAATATCTCCAATTGCTAATATTACAAATGAGTTTTATCTTATTTTGCATATTTTTCTTCATTTTATATATTTTCTAAAATTAAATTTATAATACATTAATAATTTAAAAGATTACACAAAAGATATTAGGATTTCATTAATAAAATCAGAATGGAAATTCAAAGAGTAGCTCATAAGTACCCCTTACATAATTTATCTCTCAAGAAGATGGTGAATGTCCTCTTGTCCACTGTACCATTTCCACATATCCTGTGCTCTGAAAGCTGTACTGGCCCTCCCATTCCCTGACTATGAAAGGATTTTCCTCTGTGCTTTTGCCTACAAGGTTCCCTCTTTATGAAATATACATTCCTGGACTTGGAATAATCAAAATCATATTTTCAAGGATTTTTACAGGTCTTATTTATCCAGATTCTCTGGGTTCTGGTTGTCTTACTCTTGAACCTCCAGTGTGCTGAGTGCTACTCATTTTATCAAAGCAAAATGTGAGGCTTTAGAGGGTCTGGCTCTTGCGTTATTCGTCTTCCTGTCCCTTGGTTTCTGGGATACAACCTGATGCACAGAATTCAATAAATATTTTTTGAACTCAGATGAGTTCGTCCTCAATAAATGGGAAAATTGTGAGTGGGATGCATTTGGAATCATATATCAAGTTCTCAATGCATCTGAAAAAGCATTAATTAAAAGAACTTATGTAAGCAATTGCATTTCTTCAAAGAAAATGATTCTGTAGTGAATTTTAAAATGTAAGTGTTGGTCTTTTAAACATTTGCCCACAATAGCCAGCATAAAACAACAAGGATCTTTGATTTAAAATCAAAGAGAAAACAACAGAGAGGCAGGCCTCTGGAAAGACTAAGTTACCATTCCCTTTTTTTCTGGTGGTAGAGGTTTGGAGAAAATGATATACCGTTGATACATGTCACATTATTTTTACCTAACCAATACTTTCTTTCAGAATTATACTAACAATAACTGCTTTGAAATTTAAATCTGGGACTTTAAAAATAAGTTTCATTTTATTGACACTTTCAAATACATATACACAAAATAGCTGTAATGCACAACTACAAAAGTAATCATTCTTTACTTTTAACTTCCTAGAGAAGATAATTAAAACATGGAAAACTCTTTTTTCAATCACCTTCACTTATGACCCAGTGTCATGTCTCCTAAACCACAGAGATGGCCTCTGTAAGTCTTTCCACGCTAGTCTCCTGTGCTTAGGGGAGAAAAAAAAAAGAAATTAACTAGCTGGAAAAGTGAAATCCACTAGGTAGGGAAGGAAAAAAAAATTAATGATGAATTTTACCTCATTGGCTATACATTTTTTTTTACTTACATATTTAATTTCTTGTTATTTTGAGGAAAAGAGAGTAATATCACCGGATAATAAGGTACTACATTCCTGTAAAGAATAAAAACAGGTATAGTACACTGATTGTGGCAGATATTGCTTGCTAATAGTTCACAGAAATAATTTTCTTCCTCACTGGGACACAGCTAAACTCAACGAATTTTGTCAGTGGAATGTGAGTGGCCAAGGCCTTTAGGAATCAGGTGTACCACTCTTCTTCTCCTTTTCCCCATTCTGTGCCTGGATACAGTTAACATGGTTACAGGAAATAGAGGAAAGGAAGGGGTAAGCAAAAGTTAAGGGTTTAAGTCCTCCAATTTTCTGCCAATTAGAAATACTTAGTTTAAACAGTTAATGAAAAATGAACATTTATTATATTTAAGTCAGAATGCATTTTGATTCTATATGTTATTGCTGCTAACATTCCTGCTATGGTTTAAATGTTACCCCCTTCTAAGGTCATGTGTTGGAAACATAATCCTCAACAAAACAGTGATGAAAATCGGGGCCTTATGAGGTGATTAGGTCAGGAAGGCCCTGACTCTGTGAATTGATTAATGTATTTTTATGCCAAATTTAGTTAGGCAAACAGGTGCTTAACATCACTAATTATCATGAAAATAAAAATCAAAACAATGAGATATAACCTCACACTTATTAGAATGCTAATTATTTAAAAAAGCAAAAGATAATAAGTGTTAGCAAGGATGTGGAAAAAATTGAAGTCTTTTACATTGTTGGTGGGAATACAAATTAGTACAGCCATTGTGGAAAACAGTATGGAAGTTCTTCAAAAAATTAAAAATATAACTACCATATGATCCAGTAATCCCATGTCTGACTCATAGCCAAAGGACTTAAAATCAAATTATGCCAAAGAGATATCTGCATTCCCGTGTTCACTGAAGCACTATTCACAAACAAGCTATGAAAAGAACATAGATGTCCACCAATAGATGAATAGATAAAGAGACTGTGGGACATATACACAATGAAATACTATCCAGCCTTTAAAAAGAAGAAGATTTTTGTGACAACACAGATGGCGTGGGAGGGCATTAGATTAAGTGAAATAAGCCAGACACAAAGACAAGTACTGTATGATTTCACTTGTGAAATTGAACATAGTCAAATTCACAGCAAAATAGTGCCAGGGGCTGGGGACAGGAGAAAATGGGAAGATGATGGCAAGAATACAAATTTGCAGTTATGTAAGATAAATAAGGAGATATTATACAAAATCTGGAGATATTATACAAAATAGTATTTATATTTGACTATATTGTACATTTCAAATGGCTAAGAACATAGATCTTATGTTAAATATTCTTACCAAAACCTCAAAACAAAAAAATCAAAGTAATAAAGGGGACTGGGGTTGTAGCTCAGTGGCAGAGAGCTTGCCTAGCACATGTGAGGCACTGGGTTTGATCCTCAGCACCACGTAAGAGTAAATAAATAAAATAAAGGTATTGTGTCCATCTACAACTAAAAAAAAATTTAAAAAGTAATAAAAGGACAAGAAGAAACTTGGGGAGATAATGGGTACATTTATGGTCTTGATAGTGGTGATGGTTCATAGATGTATACATATCCATGAACTCATCCAGGTATATACATTAAGCATGCACACCTTTTTTTTTTTTAAATATATAAAGCTTACCTGAATGATGAGATTTAGAAAGATTCCCTAAGCAATTTACTATTATGCCCTATATAAACTATCTGAAACCTGTTTTTCCATCTATAGAAAGCATGGAAAATCCAAGTATCATTATTTGTTGCACACCTTGTTTTCCAACTTATTTCCCCTTTAACAAGGCTATAATTTTTCTAGAAGAATATGCAATATACTATGTCATCTGTGTTCACATTTATGTTCATTCATTCATACACTGAACAAATAGAAGAATTTGCCACTTATTAGATCTTGGGGAATACATGACTGAAGAGAATATAAATCTTGAATGAGAAACTAATAGAGACTGATCTGTGAAGGAGAAATATAACCTGTAGTATTAATATGTGTGCTCCTTTTTATTTTTCTTTCTCTCTCTTCTATCCATATCCTTCTTCTTTCCCTTTCACTGTCCTTCAATACCTGTCCTCATCTCACACAGAGAAAACTGAGTTACCCACTAGGAAGCAATGGTAAAGACTGGAAAACTCAAGGAAATAATCCTAAATGAATACACTGTCAATTGTATATGGAAAAATCAGGGAGTAATTTAACAAGGAGATGATGCTAACTCTGGAGAAGCAACCAGAAGACTGTCTGAAGGTGGTAGAGATAAGAAGTACTGCCCAACTTGGATAAAGAGTGCATAGTGATTGGTTTTTAATCACCAGGTAATAGTTAACAAAATAAATGAAAGCAAGCCTTTGATTATTCATAAGATAAAGGACACTCCTGTAATGTTACCTACCACAATCTCCTCAGAAAAAATGTAATTATTCTGGGCACACAAACTGAAGGGGCCCAAGGAGATGTAAGTTGTATATGCAATTATCCTTAGGTAAAATTTGGGAGACTGGTCCTAGAAATCAACTGGTTTGGTTGCTTAGAATGATCAGGTCAGAGTGCAGAGATTTGGGATATTATTGCTATTATCATGTTTGTGATATCTAGGATGTAAATTTATGCAAATTTTAAAAATTACCTTTAAACCAATTAATTAGAATATTTAGGAAGGTTTTGCATTGCATGTAATTTGATAACATTTTCAGTTAGAAAAAATATGAAAATTTCCAAAATATCAATTTACCAAATGGTTAATTGGTAACTTTGGGTTGCTTTTCCATGTTTCTTCATTTTTCAATATGATGAAGTAGAGAAATAATGCCCCTTATGGCCCATGATTTTTAAAGATAATATTAAAATTGAAGTGCTATAATCCTTTCTTAGAAAGTTCCTTAAAAGTGCTTAAGCCTCCACATATTCTTTTAAAAAATACATTTTTTTTGAGTGGCCCAAGCATTTTCTCTACTCAGATTCATTGTAATTCTTGAATTTCATAGAAAACTTCAATTATGGGTCCCTTGCAATGAAGATAATTATTCCCAAATTTTAAATGTAATTTTTTTCTTGGCTTTAAGTGGGAAAAGACTGATACCAGTAATTATTATTGTTATTATTTATTATTATTATTACTATTACTCTCTACTATTACCGGTTCTCTTCATATTATGTAAAATTCTCCACAAAAAAGACACAAAATGATTTTTAGTATGCAATATCAAGACTATATGGAAATGTGAAAACAGGACAAACAGAGAAATAAAACCATATATAAATAAACAAGATCAACTGCCTGCACCACCATCACCAACAACAACAAAAGGGTCAAGAGGAACCAGTTATTTAGTTATTTATGTTTATATTTTGAGGACATATCCCCAAATCCCCACATTAATAACAGTATGCTCACCCTCTCACTTGCTTGCTCTATTTTTCTCTCTGTCTTAAAGTTATTGCTATGACTTTCAAATTTTATTTTGCCATAGGCCAAGAATCCCAACTGTGCCATAAAATATGACCTATAATTTGGGATTCTCATCTCTGAGAATTTATTTGGTCACCTTCTATTATCTACTCTATTTATCTCTCCATTTCAATTGGGCCGTAGAGGATTGGTTAAAGGTGAACACTTCCTATAAATGAGTCTCTTCACCTCTATCTCCCAGGCTGATTCATGACCTAATATAACCCTTGACCCTAAGATGGTAGATTTCTTAAAGAATAACTGCTGATTTTAGACTGCTGTTTGATTTCATAAGTATAGCTGAGAAACCCTATTAAATACATCCAAAAATTTCTACCTCAGTAAATATATAAAATATTCTTCCTTATCTTCAAAGTAAAACAGTTAAAAAAGAAGCACTAAAGCCTCAATTTATATAAGTATAATGTAATGGATATAAGAAGTAAATACATAGTGCATGGCACACTGAGAAGGCTTATCTCAAAGTAACCTGTTTTAGAAAGTAAATTATAAAGACTATGGAGGACAATAAAGTGGACATTGTGAGAATAGAAAGTTTAAGGGTTCCAAACTAGAGAGAGTGTTTATTTCCATATATACACTATTCTAAACATATATACATACACACACACACACACACACACACACACACACACACACACACACACAGTTTTCTTCTGGAATCTAATACCTGAACATCTTAGATAGTTTACACATGCTAGTTCCACTCAAATATGATGTACTCAGGTGTAAAACATGTTGTGGTTTAATTAGACTCTGATATAACAGGTGCTAACAAAAGAGAACAGACTTCAGATTACAGATATCCTGAAATAAGCACAGAAAACTGTCATGTTGGTGGATACTAAAGGCAGGTTACTATCTTCTTACAGGTAATCGTCAGGATGGACTCCAAACTTAAGCTATAAAACAATGTCACATTCAGATTAGAGAAATTTTAATGAAAGAATTGCAAGATTTTGAATGGCTACCATCTTGTTCACAGGTGGAAGACCCATGAATGGAGCCATAGTATGTTATCTACCTGCATGTGTCTCCCAATCAACCCAGATGCATGCCAATTCATAATAAAGATCACAATGGGAGAAAATCAAATATAAATAGAAAACAATTTTTACATACTGCATGATTCTATTAATGGAAAATTCTAGGGAATGCATATGTTATAGTTTAGATATTAAGTATCACCCAAAAGCTCATGTGAGTCAATGTGAGAAAGTTTGTAGGTGAAATGATTAGTTTTGAGAGTTTTAACTTAATCAGTGCATTAATTCCCTGATAGGAATTAACTGGGTGGTACCTGTAGGCTGGTAGGGTGTGGCTAGAGGAGGTGTGTCATTGGGGGGTATGTCTTTGGGGTATATATTTTGTTCTTAGTGAGAAAAGCTCTTTTTTCTGTCTCCTAGTAGCCATGTCTGAGCTACTTTCCTTTGTCACAATCTTTTGCCATGATGTTCTCTCTCATCTTAGGCAAAGAGCAATGGAGTTAGCCATCTACGGACTGAGACCTCTGAGACTGTGAGCCCAAAATATACATTTCCTCCTCTAAAATTGTTACTTTTAGGTCTTTTTTGTCAAAGTGGTGAAAAAGCTGACTAAAGTAGCTTTTTAACATAGTGACAGAAAGCAATCAGTGGCTTCTTGCAGGATGGAAGCGGAAGAGAAAGCTTATAAAGAGGTACAAAGAAAATTTGAATTGTGATTATTCCACAGGTATTTATATAATTATATATAAAAGTTATCAATTTTATATTTTAAATGTGTGCATTTTATTGTAGGTCCATTTTAACTCAATAAAGCTATTAAAACTTATAAAAAGTAATATGTGTTCTTGGCTTGATGCACATATTTAATTCATTGGTCTAAAATTGGTTTCTAATTATTTACTAGTGAATGATTGTCAACAACTAAAAAATTTCCAAATACCCAAGTTAATAAATAGTGCTTCAAAAAGGAGCCCCAAGGGGCTGGGATAGTGGCTCAGTGGCAGAGCAACTTGCCTCGTGCATGTGAGGCACTGGGTTCTATCATCAGTGTTTATAGCAGCACAGTTCACAATAGCTAAACTGTGGAACCAACCTAGATGCCCTTCAGTAGATGAATGGACAAAAAAATGTGGCATATATACACAATGGAATATTACTCAGCAATAAAAGAAGGATGGAATTAGAGAAGATAATGCTAAGTGAAGTTAGCCAATTCCAAAAAAAACAAATGCCAAATGTTTTCTTTGATATAGGGAGGCTGATTCATAGTGGGAAAAGAAAGGGGAGCATGGGAGGAATAGACGGACTCTAGATAGGACAGAGGGGTGGGACAGGAAGGGAGGGGGCATGGGGTTAGAAATTATGGTGGAATGTGATGATCATTATTATCCAAAGTACAGGTATGAAGACACGAGTTGGCAGGAATATACTTTGTATACAACCAGAGAGATGAAAAATTGTGCTGTATATGTGTAATAAGAATTGTAATGTATTCCACTGTCATATATAAATAAAAAAATAAATGAAATAAAATAAAGGCATTGTGTCCATCTAAAACTAAAAAAAATATATATTTTTAAAAAAGACCCCAAATCAGTCTTCAGTTATAAGAAACTAAGGAGAATAAAGGAGGGGGTATTGGTGTGAAATGAGATTGTGAGTTTGGGAACTGTAGTGTTAGAAAGGGGGAACAATGTTATAGCCACACATTAAGAAAAACAATTTTGAAAACAACACAGCTTCAGGAATATAGGATATGTGGAATCCCTTTCAAAATAGGAAAACCATTTCATCGAGGAAGGAATACTACAACTCTGAATAACTGAACTCAGTAGGTCAGTCTTAGGGTAGTTCTTAAACATTTGACACTGAAGGCACAGATAACCACATGACATTTTTGACAGCCAAGCCAGAACTGGTTGGGTTCAGACAAGAGGTCCATGAGTAGCAGGCTGCTCAACCTATTTGTAAATCAATGAATTCAGTTGCAGGCAGTAGACTCTGTGAGGACCGGAAGATCAGACCTAGTTTGAGATAGAATCCATTTTCCCTCAGAATGCTTATCACACTTATTGGCTCATCACATGTCTCCTAACATAACTGACTTGTTTTAGAGTTATTTTAGGGTACATCTTAGTAACTGCAACTCTCATTTTCAGTTCATGTTCCTAGAGTAGGGAACATTTCTTAAGAAATTTGGATTCTCATTTTACTGATAACAAATTTGAGCAAAAAAAAAATGAAATTAGTGTTAATGAGCATTATGGTTTAGATGTGGAAGTCCCCCAAAGGCTCATCTGTTAAAGGCTATTCCCCAACAGAAAGGTTCTGATTTGAGGATTTGGGGAAGTGATTGAATCGTGAGGTCTCAAAGTGTATTAATTTATGATGGGTTAATAATCTGCATTACGGTGAGATGATGGACACTTGAGAAAGTGGGGGTTAGTTGGAGGTAGTATATCACTGGGGGTATGTTCTGGAAGGGTATTTCTTGTACCAGGTTCCAACTAACTTCTCATACTCTTTCCCTCCCTCCCTCTCTCTTCCCCTCCCTCCCTTCCTCTCTCCCCTCTCTCTCTCCTTCATAGAGACCATGAGCTGTACAGCTTTCCTCTACCATGCCCTTCCACCATGAGGTTCTGCCTCACATCAGGCCCAAAGCAATGGATTCAGTCAACCACAGACTGAAACCTCTGAAATTGTGTGTGCCAAAATAAATCTTTCCTCCTAAGTTGTTTTTGTCAGCTATGTGCCACAGCAACAAAAAAGTTTTTTTTCCTAACACAGTGGGTTTTCTTAAACCTCACTAGCCCAGTTCAGCAGCTGATATCATCATCTATTTCAAAGCCTCTCTGTTCCAAAAGGAATCAGCTGCCACATCCACTTAAGTGAAGAGTGGACATTAGAATATCAGAATTGAATCACAATAACATTTAAATCTGTGATAAAGCTCAGGTTCACTTTTGAAAAGTTGCAGAGAACCATGTAACAGGAAGCCAAGAAATGTCATCTCCTTCCCCAACCAGAAAACTCCTTGGGCTTGCCTGCTGTATGATTAGACATGACTGAGATTTTGAGCAGCCTATCTAAGCAGGAGATAAATCCAGCAGCAACTCTGCCTGGGGACGGATAACATAATATTTATCTTTCAATGCCTGCTTCCCTTATTTTACCAGTGGGGAACTGATTAAAGAGGAGATATCTAGGCAACAGTCACTGGGGATCTGGGGGGTTAAGCTGTTAAGGCTCTCAGGCTTCAGGTACACACATATCCCAAAGTGCATGCTGCCTTCAGGTCCACTCTGTCAAGCACAGCAGTTAGAAAGCACCAATCTGCACTATTGATAAGTTACCAAAATAAGCTCTTGGGCTTCTTTTATCTCCATAATACATAAGAAAGAGGAGTGTACAGCCTCTTATCTGATGCTACTACTCTAGCATATATCATGAAACAAGAGGGAATAAGGTCTCTGCAGTTTACTCCAGGGATTTTCTATCTAATTTGACCAGACAAATATTATTGAAGTATGTTCCAAACACTATGTTGGGCACTATGTCCTCAGCAACAGAGTTGGGTACTGTAGATTCCTCATTCCAGTAAAGCTTATGCTTACATACAGAGACTGACCTGAAATCCCAACTTGGACAGAAAGATGGTCAGAGTTTGTCCTGAGGGGGAGGGGAATGTATGAGATCAAGATTTATGAACAGCATGAAAGGATGAAACAAACACAAAACGCTGCATCTGGCAGACAGCTTTAGTAGATCAAGAGCCAAAGGGGTAGGAATAGGATGAAGAACCAGATATAAGAATTGAAACTGAGAAGTGAAAATCAATCTGGAGGAATCCTTCTATTTAAGGAAATAGACTCTAGTACTGCTATAACAACCTGAGGTCTCTTCCAAGAATATGAGTTTTATTAAAGGCTCTAATGCAGCTCTTCAGATGCTAATTCAGGTGGTATAAATATGTTAATAAATCACTAGAAATAAATTTACATAGAAGAGGAATGTAATATACCAGACAGGACATGTGATTTTTAACTTAATTTGACAGAAAAGCTGGTGAAGGAATTCCAAACAGAGGAATCAGCCTGTGCACAACATGTATTATTGTCTGGATATGAGGTATCCCTCCAAAAGATTGTGTTAGGCAACACAAGAACATTCAAAGTGATTAGATTATGAGAGCTATAACCTCATCAATGGATTAGTCCATTTGATGGATTAAAAATTTTAATGTATTACTGGGTGGTAACTGTAGGAGAAAGTAGATCACTTGTTACATCCTTGGTGATAACCTCTTTCTGCTTTTTGTCTGCCATGAACTTGGTAGCTTTCCTCATCACACACTTCTACCATGAAGTTCTGCCTCATTTTGGGCCCAGAGTGATGGAGTTGGCTGACCATGGATTGAAACCTCTAAAACCATGAGCCCCAAATAAAGTTTTTTTTTCTTTTCTAAGCTATTATTGTAAGGTATTTTGGTCATGTCAACAAAAGCTACTAACACAATAAGGGAGAATGACAATGATAGAAAATGAGTGATGGTAGGTTGCTGTAGTTTGGATATGGAACATGTCCCAAAGGCCCATAAGAAAGCCTTGAATTCCAGCATGCTGAGCCCTCAGGTGGTGGTAGAGCTTTTGGGAGGTGGGGCCTAATGGTAAGAAGTTGGATCACTGGAGTTGTGCCCTTGAAGGAAATATTACAATATCTTTCTCTTTTGTCTCTTGGCTTCCTAGCTTCCATGAAGTAAACAGTCCTCCTCTGACATGTGCTCTCACCATCATGTACTGTACTGCCACAGGCCCATAATAACAGGGCCAAAGACCATGAACTAAAACTCTGCGCCAAAAATAAGTATTTTCCTTTTTAATCTCAAGTATTTTGTCACAGTGATGGAAAGGTAACTAACACATAGTTGCATACTTATGTGAAGGAAAATAGCAAGAAACAAGGATGATATATAAATTGGGGCCAGATGGTGATGGGACTTGCTGTTGGACCAGGAGTTTTAAAAATTATCCTAAAAGCAATGTAAAAACAAAAAGCTTTTGGTATTTAGTGTCTATTCATGAGTTGTCTCTTTAAGCTTTTTCAGTATGCTAATAGCTAAAAAAAAGCAGAAAATGAGCTCCCACCAATGTTTGCTTAATCTTGGAAAATGTCCTAGTCCCAGTATTGGACCCATCCTCTAATTGTGGAATTTATCCCTTGACTCCACAATTTTGCCTAATCCTTTTTAGATTACTGATCATTTACCAAACTGGTCTGGTAATTCATCAAGGGAACACTACTCCTACTAATTGCCAAAAACAATATGACTAAATAAACAAAAAGCACTAGTGCTCTTTGTGTGGCGCTAGCCTCTGGAAAGGTGCTTGTTAATCAAAGGTAAAGACAGGACTTTACATGGTTTGTAGGTAGTTTAGAAGGGTAAGTACATAACTGAAAAAACAAGGGTAAGTACATAACTGAAAAGCAAGTTTCCATGATTTAATGAACAAATTTGTGATAACATATGATAAAACATTTCCCTTTCCATATTTATCCAGTTATATTGCTTTAATGATGAAAAAATGATGGAACTGACTTAACAAGTCAAACTAAAATTCGTACTTAAAGTTGTTAGTGACTTAAAAAATAAATTCAAGTAAGAGAAATGCTATTAATACATCTGAGTAAGTTGCCCCCACAAAAGAAAGCACTAGAAAGCAAAATGCTTATTGTTATAATAGGAAAGTACCAGCTATATTGAAGAGAATCATTATTGAGGAAAATAACACAGAAATATTGAATGTGACTTACACATGGCATTATCAAAGGAAAAGCTAAATTATGTAAATATTTTAACAGTCCTCAGGGCTGATTACTTCAGCTCTGAGTGTTTAAACAGTGTACTCAGGGAAGTACAGCATCGATAATGAAACTCTATGTGAAAGACTGTGTGGGCATTTACAGTATGCCAGGCACTGGGTTAGACCCTGAGGGTATGAAGACAGTGTCTATGCACTACTAGACTCAGTCAAGTAAAATACACACACGGGAAATACACATTAAATACATGCATATGTAAAAACTGTCTGAAAAGGCTGCCTGAATGATATATAGCTTGTTAGTAATCTATTCTTGTGTCTATTATTTTAGACACAAATGGTATGTTAAGGCTGTATTATTCTATTTTCTTAAATCCGCATTGAGATAGATTTTCAGACTATGCCCTCACTTTTTCTTTCATCGAATGCTATACAAAGAGCCTGTGAATATCACACTCCTTTGCATTTGCCATAGAATGAGGGTATTATTGGTATTATCCCTTGGGTCAATCCATATTCATTTTTAACCTCCATTTGAGAACTAAATACTAAAAATGGCTTTGTATTCCTGAAGGCAGCAAGGTCTCCAAGTGTGAACCACCTGAATCAGAATCCTGCGGATGCTCAATAAAATAATTTTTTTTAATCTCTGCACTAGACCTAATAAATCAGAACCACAGGTAAAGAGGTCTCATGATCTACATTTTCCCATCCTCCTTAGGTGATCTCTATGTGTCTTGAAGTTAGAAATCCCTAGGAGTCATGAATGTTCTCCCCTTAGATGTGTTCCTTTCAGAATGTTCTTCCTCAGGTCTGTGAAATATATGCTCTGTTTCATTTTAGCCTTTTCAAGGGACTTAGTCAAAATTGATGCCAACTCTATCAAATCTTACTAACTCTTTAATTCTAAGTTATAAATAATAATAATTTTATGTATCACTAAAAATAAAAGTGCAGATAAACAAACACTGACATATCGTGGATTGATCGTAAGACACATCCTGGTTTTGGAAAGCTAAAATATGAAATATGTGCATCTTAGAACTAATGAAAGGCGACCTATAGATCTTCTCCCTGAGATTTAACTCTTTTGTGAAAGGGTTGACAAAATTAAAAAAAAAAATTTGAGAAATGAAACAAGTTTTCTTGGATGCTCTCTCCTTTGGAACAGAGGGAAGAGCAGGAGCAAAGAAATAAGAAACCCAGAGCCTGGTCGAAGAAGAGTTCTAAAATCAGATGCCTTGAGTTCCAATACCTGCCTTGACACTTGTCAACTGAATGGCATTAGGCCAACCTATTTTTTTAAATGTGTGTGTCTGTTTTCTTAATTATAAAGCAGAATTTTAAATTTTCTTCAAAGGTTTGTAAGCCTTAAGTCTTAGAATACAAAAAAAAAGGTTGAGCACATTAGCAAACAAAATTCTCAATTAGAGATTATTATTATGATTGCTAAAGGGAGTAGTCTAGTGGAGAGGGAACAGGAAGTGGAAGAGCATACAGCTGGAGTGGCAAGTGGTGATAGAATTTAGATGGTTGCATATCCCTAAGAAGCTTAGAATTGATTTTAATTGATAGGAACTCAATAAAAGCAGGCTAGTGATTGGTCTAATTTGCATTTTAGACCAATTTTCTAGTGTCTATTTGGACAACGGATTTGAAGGCTAGACCACAGAGCAGGAGAGAGCACTAAGGAAGCTCTGGCAATAGTTTAGCTGAGAGAAGAGTAAAGCAATGGCAGTCAGAGTGGAGATCAGGAAAAGCTTCCTGGATAGATTCAATAGCTATTTAGGAGGAAAATTATATAAATTGATGTCTGATCTGATGTTGTGAGTGAATTATTAGGAGAAGCTAAAGATATTTCTCAAGATTTTTAGTCTATTGAATTAGAGAGAAGATGCATATTTTGGAGGTTCATAGTAGACTTTGCCCTTAAGAAAATTGAAAACTAAATGAAAAACCTTAGAAACAACATATAATTAAGTATTCACAGACCATCAAGAAGAAATGGCATAGACAGTGGGTTAATATTATCAGACATAGATGATGTTAATTAGGAAAAGAAAGCAAGATGTTAATCACAAAGTTAGTGTGTCTTTTATGGAATATATTCAAGTAGATTATTCCCTCCACACACCACAAGCAGTGGCAATAGGTACTACAATAATTTGACATATATCAATAGCAAACGGTTGTGTTGCTGCTGGAATCAGAAAATTTGAATTTGAATCTCATCACTGGCTATTTTGATCACTTTGACCTAGGGTTCTTTCATCATCTGTAAAAATATGGAAAATAATATTTATTTCTGTGAATATATTTTAAAATTATGAATTGCTGTGCTTACTATATTACATGCATGTTTGTTTGATATGGAGTTTCACACCTTCAGTGAGACATGAAAACTGTATTTTCCCATGAGGCCAGAAAAAAAAAGTCCTTAAATCATTTTTAGCTTTAAAATTTAATCTGACCTTCATTTATCAATACTGTTTGCCTTCATGGAGAAATTTTGGTATCTTTATGCTGGGTTTATAGATACTTCTGCCAATTAGATACAATGCTAATGGAATTATTTAAAAAAATATATGAGCAAATAAGAGATGCAAATACTTTACCCACTTTGGGGCCAGCTCAGATTCTGGTGTGTGTGTGTGTGTGTGTGTGTGTGTGTGTGTGTGTGTATCTGACCTTTACACTACATCATTACTATGGGTATAAAAATATCATTTCTAAGCTTCTGTGTCTAAATTGGCCTGAAAAATCTATATACATTTTCCCTGATTCAGATGGTTATCTTACAATAGCACTTGGCTACAATCGCTTCTCCTCACAGATGAGGACTTTTCTATAACCCAAAGCAATTTGATATGGAAAGCTGGGAATCCCAGCAAAATGTATTTACATTCGAGAATTTTCAAAGTTGAAAATTGCACCAAGGTAAACAAAAATTACACTCATAAATGCAATTCACAAGAATCACAATAATTGAAAAATAATTCAAAATTTCAATAATAAATAGCTATAATAAAATAAAACTACAATAAAATGGTTCCAGCAGCTTGAGAGACTGAGGACAGGACAGCAAGTTCAAAGCCAGTCTCAGCAATGATGAGGTGCTAAGCAACTCAATAAGACCCTGTCTCTATAAAACATATAGTACAGGGCTGAAAATGTGGCTCAGTGATTGAGTGCCCCTGAGTTCAATCCCTTGTACCTCCATGCCCCAAACAAAAAAAAAAAAAAAGAAAAAAGAAAGAAAAAGAAAATGTATTGGGTGCAGTTGATCTGTTATTAAAATCTTTGGTGATGAAAGGAAGTTTGAAAAAAGAAAAGAACTTGATATAAAATTTTAAAATAAATAAAATTAAAAGTGGTTTGGTGGAAGAAAATAAGAGTTCAGTTTGTATAAGGGAGATGCTTAAACCTAACAAATTATTATAATTTCATGAAAGAAAGTAAAAGATCACATTCAGAGAAACCAACCTTAAATAATTTATTTCAAAATTATGGCTTACTTAATATCGAAACTGTGTATTGGCCTTTATGTAATTCTGTTGTTTCAGATGCAATAGTTGTATTCAGACTGAATTTTATTTTAGATTTACTCTCATGGAAATAAAACACAATAGCCAGAGCATAGAAGCATAAAAGTCTTTGGATTTGATTAACCTACAAGAAGGTATTATATTCTGCACTTTCACAGATTATCATCTTATCACTACAAGACTTAAAAGAGAAAGTAATATGACCTGATTCTAAAAGACTAAAATGAGAGATGTATATATAATAACATTACCAAAAATTAACGAAATTGTTTCTGACATATGAATTCTGGTAGAATTCAGTTTTATAAAATATAAATAGTATACAAAGCTATACTTCCATATGCTCTTTATGCTTTTGAGATAGAGTATATATGTGCATAGATATACATTATATATGTATCACATATGTATAACACACACAACATGCTGTAATGTAACCCATTAATTATAAAATGAGTATCTGCGAAATGCCTAGAATGATGAATTACTTTCTTTAGCTACACTAATCCTTGCCAAATAAATTAAAATTTTAATTTAATTTCATAAATGGTTCTGTTTTAAACTTCTTTAAATATTTTTAAAGTTTAGACTTTTATTTTTCAAAGGATGCACACTATGTCCAAAGATGTTTAGACATTAGATCCTGGAAATAATATAAAGTAAATGAAATACTTATTAGGATATTAAAAGCATTCTTAATATTAACTAAATTCTGATAAGTGAAATTTCTGTGTGAAGATATCCATTCTACTCAGAGAACATTTTGATTATCACTCTACTAGAGAACATTATCTAACTCAAAAACATTCTTCTTCTTAAAAAGAACAAGGACTGGAAATTAGTTACAATTTCTAGCCAGGGATTTAAAGGCTGATTTCAAGCCACTTCAACAGGTTGAGTTAACATAGTAGATAAGTTCTTCTCTATAAATTTCCTACTGACATGTTTCATGATAGAACAAGACCCCATCTGAAAAGCAGGTAACATTTTCTTTTTTATCTGAGCAAGAGCATGATTGCATTTTTTAAAGTACCCTGTCTATGGAAAACCAATTTAGTTCTATTAATGAAAAGGAAGCACAATGTGATTGAGAATGTAATACGGAATTATAGTTCATTAATTCTTCAAGTATGTAATTTTCCAGGCTCCTGATCCCCCATTGATTTCTGCACACCCCCATAGGTCCCACTAAATGTGAGCAAAAGGAAATTTAATCGCGTTGCTATATCATGTGTGGTGATGGTAGTGCCCCACAATTAGGTAAAACATCGTGAAAGGGATTTTTCCAGTGACTGCTTCACTATGAAGCCCTGTTAACATTTCTTTGTTGTCAAAAATTGATCAATCACAGACCTACAGACGACTGGGATTGTGACAGTCTCTTATTATGTGACCAATATCATCAAAGGAGATGACACTTATAACAATGGAAGCTGATAATTTAGTACACTTAATTAGGCATGATGAATTGAATTACACTTCAATCTTTATTTTTTTTCAGACTTGTATGCAATGTATTTTCCTGTTGGTATCATTGCCACAAAATATATCAATGCCCATGAAAATTAAACTAAAAATTTATAATAATTGTTAAAATAATTATAATTTTGAGTATTGGCTTAAAGTGTTATATCCTGATTTTCTGCATTTTATAAAGATCTCTTTTAAAAGATACTGATATTTTCATCTCTCTGCCAATTTGTCCTTGAAACTTAAATTGTTTCATTTTCCACATCTCAGGCCTGGAAAAAATTGTTATTGCACATATGCTTATCAATTAGAGAATGCCAGTCTATATGGTCTGAAGAATTGGACAGAAATGCATTATATCAAAATAAAAAAAGAAATGCATTATGTTCAAACAAAATTTAGCAAAACATATGCTACCATTTTCTTGCCTTGTAGAGACAGCTAATATTTCAAGCTAGCTATTGAAACTGCACTGACAATCCTATCAGGGTTCCTCTATAAGGAATCAAGGTCAGAGCAACCCTATTGTGTTTTATTAATAGGCTCAAAGCATAGAACATACTCCTATATTAAGAGGAAAAAAGCAAGGTAGAATATAAAGAAGTGTTCTGAAAACAGCTGTGTGAACAAAAGCTACTTTAGAAGCAAAAGGAAAATCTACTATGTAGGTAAGCCTTTAAATTGTCCTTGCTATTCCTCTCTTTAGATGGTGTAGTAGCAAACGGGGCAATCTGGTGCTTCCCCTATTCATTTTGTTTTCTTTATGCATTTTTATGCATAGTGGTACCATTTGGACTTAGCAGAGTGTGAATGGGTCTGTCACTCAGAGCACATAAATCAGGCACAAGTCAGCAATTAGCCTATACTAACATATAGTCTCAGATCTCAGATAAGCAATGACTGAGTAGGAATGGTAAGTGGTTAAATTTAAGAAGGTTTGCTGAGAATTCAATTAGATAATTACTTATTTTTCCCCACAGGCTTATTATTCATCTCCTTAAATTTAACCAAATGTTCTGTAATGAAAATGATTTTACCTAGTTTGTCAGAACATCTTTAGGAGAGCTTCTACCACATGGTAGGCATTTAGTAAATATTTCTCAGATGAATGAATGAGTAATTTTATGCACAGTGCGGATACTTCCATATTTAGTAAATATCTTTACTTAAATGACAAAATGAGATTTGAAGCATTGCAGCATCATACATGCAGAATGAGATGTTCTTACTCTTTTTTTAATTGGTTGTTCAAAACCTTACAAAGCTCTTGACATATCATATTTCATGCATTAGTTTCAAGTAAGTTATGAACTCCCATTTTTACCCCAAATACAGATTGCAGAATCACATCGGTTACACATCCACATTTTTACATAATGCCATACTAGTAACTGTTGTATTCTGCTACCTTTCTTAGGAGTCCCATGACTCTTAACTCTTGGGATCCCATGACAGAAGATAAACTGTACAAAGAGTTGGTAGAATACCATTTCTCTTGACTTAGGTCTTAAACAGTTTCCAAGTTTTTGACTTTATTTTAGTAGGAACTTATGACTTAATATTAGCCACAAATATCCCATACTCCAGGTACATAGTTTATGGCTACCTACATACGTAATAAACAAAAAAGACTATGAAGAGGACAGTGAGACCATAACAAAATGACACGACTCTTCATATTATTGGTAGAGCAGCACACAGCTCAGAAAGAAATAACTCTGAATGGGTTGTAAAGGTCACTTCTTATTTTCCTCCATTTCCAAAGAAATTCTTTTATTCTGCATCCATCAGTATGTTTTATTTGTATATAATAATTTAATATTAAATCACTCATGTGCTTATTATTTTTGAAAAAAAAATAAATTTGACTTTTATTTTCTCAAGAAATATGATAAACACAAAGAATGGCCAATGAATAAACATACCAGGTATTGATTTTAGCTCCTCACCCATTTTAAGATTTTTCTGGATAACAGTGTTTTAATGTTGTTTGTTTTCAAGTCTGTTTGTATAAATGTAAATGAAAAAGCTAGAATAACAAGGGTAACATGAAATCTATAGTTGCCATAGTACAGTAAACAACAGCAGAGATTCTAGCAAATTCATCAAAAATCATCACCAAATTAATTGAACATGATACAATGGCTTAAAGAAAAAGTTTAGTTTCTGCCGCTAACTGTAGGTATGTGACATGGCCAAATTCCTCTTTCTACCCCATTGGAATAAGCCATGCTGGAGAATAGAGCAGACTCTGATATTTCTCAATAATATTTCCAGATACACCAAGAGAAAACAAACTACATCTTATGTTTTGATCAGGGAATGGTTGAAATGTCAACAACAGAGAAACACATGAAATAGAAGATGTGCACACAAGGGCTGATATCAAAAGAGGAATGAAAGTGCACAGTTAGAGAGCTGATCCGGAGATTCAGAGGATGCATCTGTAGGACTGGGACCATCCTCCAACCAACTGTACCAAGCTCAAACACCAAACACTTGATGAAGTGAGAGTACAGCCCCTATATTATAAAACACTCTCTCAGTTAAGCTCATCCCTTAAGCCCATCAGGTCCCCAAGAAAGAGAAAATTACGAATTTGAAAAAAATGTACAGTATTCAACTGGTATAATAAAAAGTTCTCAGTTGCAGCAATAAGAAGTCAAATTGAAAATCTGAACTAAACTGGCCAAGTGTGAGTAAAACATAAAGAACGGGAATGGACTCAATGCACACAAACCACAAACAATAATCAAAAACAGCACATATTGACAAAAAATATAAAGTCTGGAAAAAAGTACAACACCCAAAGAGAAAGAGATATCCACAAGCACTAAGTGGAAATATACTGATTAATCAACAGAATATTTGAAGGAGATAGTAAAACAATGAGATAAAGAAAACAGAAGGCCTAAAGAAAATCAAATTGAAGGCCAAAACATTTTTAGTAAAACCAAGTTGCAACAGCAAAGAACATAATATGTTCTTAAAATAAAATTCCTAACTTAAAAGAAAGACTTCTGATAACAGAATATACAGTTGGGAAGAAAAAGAAGATATAACAATTAAGATGAAGTAGTATAAGGAGAAGATCAGCAAACATAATCCATCTATGGGTAACTGGGGTCTCTGAAACAGACCTTAATAATAAAAAAGGAAATATGTTTAAAAATATTCAATGAGAATTGCCCATAATACAGAAATTATTTTAATTGTACACAGGAAGATCAGACCATCTTCCAGGATCTTTGATACGGAATGGTAAACATGGAATATTCTCCACTGAGAGATATGCATGGCTGGCTTCTTAGGCAGACAGGTTTTACTTAGAGTTCTTTGTGGGCCACAGAATCCAAGAGACCTCCCTCCTCCCAGCCATTTGCTTTCACATAATAAAGGTTTTATATATTGTTTTGTCTTCATTTGACATTGCACCATCTGAAAAATCTAAGCAAATTATGGTTACAAAGAATTTAAATTTCTTAAACTTTAAATATATATAAATAAATGAACAAAAATATGAAAGCAGGGAAAATATTCATCTTTGAAATAAGGGACCTTATCAATATTGTCTTAAATTGAAAAATACATTGTTGATATTTTCATAATTTTTTTTTCTTTTTTTATAAGCTTAAAGGAAACTTTTAAAACATATATTTTGACAAAACCCACTAAACTCCTTTATCATATTTTAAGTGGAGTTTGGAGATAGGAAGCAAAAACCTCACCTAATCTTCTTTTGCAACAATGTAAAATGATATTTATGTTAAATATCATTTCAAATTTGATTTTAAATCAGTATGAAGAAAGTACCATTTGAATGAAGAGATGCTAGTGCTGTACAGTTTTTTCACTTATTTTCCTTCTGCCAAGATTATTCTTGTCCCAAATATTTACACGGCTTGTGCTTATATCCTTTAGACATGATAACATTACTGACTCAGAGAGGCTATTCACAGACATCTAAAATTGCAATCCTCAAATGCATCTATACTTGATATTACCTCTTTTCTGATTAATTTTCTCATACAGACACAAAATGCTCAATATAGAGATGTTTCACAGAGATCTATGCATACTGGCATCTCAAAAGCCTTCCTATATTATCCAAACTATATTGTGGTATACATTTGGTAAAAAGTATAAGCTGCTTTCTGTTTGGTATGTATGTCTTATCTGACATACTGAACATTTTTCTTAGGTATCTTGTTCATGGTCTCAGATGAGCAATGACTGAGCAGGAATGGTAAATGGTTAAATTTAAGAATGTTTGCTGAGATTTCTATTAGTAATTACTTATTACTGAAACATAATTACTGAAAACATAAGTTCCACATATACAGGAATTCTTAGCTATTTTATTCATTTTATCATATCCTCAGAGTCTAGCATAGTGCCTGGTACATAATAGTCAGCAAAGCAAATATTTGTTTAATGAACAAATGATTCAAGAAAAAGAAATGAGTATGCACAATTGAGTGTCATTTTAGCCACTATTCTTAATCCTTTTCAGCTTACTTAAAACATTAGAGTTTAAAGTAAACAGAAATTTCACAATAAATGAACTTTGAGGATTCATTTAAGTCAGGTATTTGCAGGCAGGTAATTCTACAAACTCCTTGAAGCTTTGGTTGTTAGAGGCTTAGACAAATCTGAACTTCTTGATTTGCTCTCTTTTTTTCACAAAGTAATGGCATTTGCCTATATCTGGTATCAAAAAAGATATAAATACAAGTGTAATTTAAAAGAAAATGTGGCAAAATAAAGTCTTGTTCTATGGTCATGGCTTTTGGACACGCAGTTGGCTCTTATATCTTGGCATGTAACATCTTGGCAGAACTGCATTTTGCTTGTTGAATGCAGTGGGACTCGAGGGAAAGTGGAAATGTAAACTTATTTTGACAAGACATCACAATTTCTAAGCATGTTCTCAATAACACAGTAAAGAGACTCTGAGCACAGCTCCTGTTATACAGCTAGAGCTCCATACATTTAAATTCTCTCTATTATCATGAGTTCCCATGAACTCTCCCCTGGAGTGGACCTCCCAACTCTTCGTCTTACTCTTCCTTTAACGGCCTTCCAATCTCTCTCCATACTCATGTCAAATGTTCTCTAGGTAACTCAAATCCTGCCATACTTAAAACATTGAATAGTTTCTTTTTGGTTGTAGGATAAAGACCAAATGTCATTGACATACAAGCCTTTATAATTTGTCCCCTACCTGCCTCTAAAGTCTTTGTACAATTCAGGTTCCCCTGGCCTCTGTGCCAGGCAGAATGGCCTCTTTTCCATTCCTCAAATGTGCCATCCTGTCCCCATCACAGGCTCTTTGCACACGATGTTTCCTCTGCACAGAACTCTTCCCCTCTCCTTCACTTACTGAACTCCTACTCTCCCTTTAGATCCCAGTTCAAACATAACCTCAGTGAAGCATTTTTCATATTCTTGGGAGGTCAAATCCTACTCCCCATCCAAGGACAATCCTGATGGCAGTTTTTTGTAGTTGTGCTATTCAGGGGCTCTGACTCCTCTTCAGGACTTAGCAGAATCACCCCTGCAAATTATCAGTGGGAGTGTTTGGGTAGGACTCCTTCCTCACTAAACCATGAAATCCTTGAGGGGAGATGGTGAACCTTTGTCTTGATTAATCCCAGTGCGTTTCCAGTGGTAGTCTCATATCAGACTTGTGTTGATAATTGAATATATCCAGTCATCACTATTTCCATTGTTGTCATCACTGGTACCATCTCATTCCCAAGCAGATACCTTCTTAGGATTTACCTCTAGAGCTTCTTGCTTAAAACCAGCTCCAACTGAACTAGCATGCCTTTGCTTATGGCATTTATATAATAGTAACCCCAATTCCCTGAACCATTAATATATGATCTGAACAAATCAAATATAATATGCATTTTTTGAATCCTGTGCAGATCTCAGCAACTGGAGACAATTCCTATTCTTTGAGCCTGTGAAGTCCCTATGTGCTCTAGTAATTTGTCTAATTTCAATTCCTTCCACTGAAATTTAAATCATTAGACATAAGAGCTGAACTGGACTTAACTTTAAATATTCTGAAGTTATCAAATATTATCCCTTAAATATAGATGTTCATTGAATTGTTGCTTGAACCCATAGTTTCTCTGATTCTGTTGTGAACTGCTCTGATGCTCTATCCTCTAGGCTTCTACTTTAACCAGTAATTTTTTTTTTTTTTTACTGAATTTCTTCAAGGAGCTACACATTTCCTTTTACGAATTATATATGTATGTGTGTGTATATACACACACACACACATATATTCACATGTATTTTGTTTTATAAATAATATATATCTTATAAATATGCCACATCTGATTTTAAATATATAGAAACAAATAAACACCACATCCCATCACAGTGTATTTCATACATAGGTAACAGAAAAAAAATTAATTCTGAAAAGAAATTTGGAGTAAAGAAATTGATTAAGATGGAAAAAGGCTTAAGGATATGAATATAGAGTTAAGACTTATATGTGTATCTATTTAAACAAGGTTTCTATCTTGCATATTTCCCAATGGGATTATATATATATATATTTATTTATTTTTTAGGTACCAAAACCTCTGGGAGAGTGAAAGGTACACCAGTAGCTAAGAAAGAAAGCCTCCTAGCAACAAAGTCAAAAAGGAAAATATGGAGAGTTTTTTTTTTAACATCCAACAAATCGGCATACAGGTTTTCCTAAAGAAAAACAAACTTCCCTGGTTTTAATTCTAAGAGTACATTATATGAGAAATTTCTTAAGGTGATGGTCAATATTTTATTATTGTTTTGCAAGAAACATAAAAAGTCTTCAAAACTTACTTTTCTGTCTTTCCTAGGTTCAATCATAACTTAATTCTTTTCTTTGAGGCATTTCTCAGAGGCATTCTTTTGTTTGTTTGTTATTACTTTCTTCAATACAGGTTTGGAGCACAGAGAACTCTAGGGGAATAGATTTTGATATGTCCTTTTGATTTTCATTTTTTAAAACATCAGAAATTTTGGCAAAGTAGTAGAACAAAGTTGTTTCCAATTTGGATTTTATGATTAGTCCTTGAATTTTTATTTTGTTTTATTGATTAAGGAGAAAATATATCACTTTAGATTAAAAAACACGGGCGGTCACGTGTTTCAGTAAAAAAATCAGAAGTTTGAATTGGTTTATAGCTTACCTATTCTTGTAGGCGTATCATGGGGTTACTTACAGAAAAGATTAGATGTTTCTCTCAAAAATCAGATTTCAATCTGTCCAAGTGTATGGACAAGTATTTACCTTAGACCCCGGTTTGCTTGGCCAAGAGGAATAAACTTAATAATTGTGTGCTGAAACAAGTGGAACACTTTCTATCTTGGCCTTACATCAATCCATCAAGAAGCTTCAAAACAGGTAAATAAAATGCATTTTTGAATGAAACCATATTATGATGGGTCCAAAGGATGTTAATTTATATCCTAACTTTTCAGATTCCTTACCATGTACTACGAATCATTTAGTATTGCTCCCTTAAAGTTGAAGTCTGTTAAATACAAGTTTAGTTTTAACATCATTTAGTTTAACACCATTAAACTGTTTTTTTCTCACTGTATTAAATCAACAGGGTCAGGTGTTTTTCAAGGCACATTTGGCAACAGAAGGCAAGACTTTAATTCCTAGTTCTGAAACTTTCTGGTTGTGTGAGACCAGAAAATAAACTCTGTTAACACCTTTAAGTTTCAAGTACTTCACCTCTAAAGCGGGACATATCTCAAGGCGTCCTGACAAGGTCAAATGTTTTAATGTATGCTGTAACTCTATGAGATTGTTAAGTCATATTTATATACTTATAGTAATTTTATTTTTATGGGGTTATTTATATAGTTAAGCTATTCTGAAGGTTTTTTGGAAACAAAAAATAAGTTCTTGGAAAGCTTCTTGGGATGGAAAAACTGATTTTGAAAATGTGCTACAATGGTCTATGTGGGGAGAGGAAGCCTCTCCTAAACTGATATATTTTATTTTTTTTACATTGTTTTATTTTGTTTTGTACTGGGAATTGAACCCAGGGGCACTTTATCATTGAACTACATCTCCAAGCCCTTTATTGATTTTTATTTTGAGAGAGAGTCTCACTAAGTTTCTCAGAGCTTCACTAAATTCCTGAGACTGGCCATGATCCTCCTCTCTCAGCCTCCTGAGTTACTGGGATTACAGGATTGAGCCAACATGCTTAACTCCTCTGATATATTTTAATTCCCTATAGATAATATGAAAAAAAACAATTAACTTTTAAATCTTAGCAATTTACTTCCTTAAACCTTCTTCATTATTTGAAATCACAATCCCTTTATAAAATATAATTCTTATAAGACATATCAATACACTAATATGGGAAACAAAAAGCAGAAGGCATGGGTTTGGTGAATTTCTAGAAATGGACTTTATATTCTTAACATAACTCTAAGGAAGGCTCAGTGTGTTTCACTGTTTGTGAGCTGCATATTTCTGCTCATTTTATATAACTAATAGGAATTTCTCAAATGCCTTTAGAAATAAAAAGAGATTGAGCTAAAACTTTAAATTGTTGTAATATTTATAAGTCAGTGGAAAAGAATATGATTGCAAAATGGTTAATGAAGTAAAATATTTACATGGTAACATCATTTTGAGAAAAACACTTTTTAAAAACAGCATAAATATTTTCATGGAGCAATTTACACTACAGCTTCCTAATGCTCTAATCAATTATATCAGTGATTTCATTTCCACTTTAGGTGATTTGCATATACATATGACCTCAGGTTTATAAGTAAATTAATGTAAGTTTTTCATAGTTCTGGAGTCAAGCCCATACTTAAAGCCATCAGTTTTTACTTACCAATGTGTTACTAATGCACAACTACTCAAGTGTATGTGATTACAGAAAAAGTAGTTAGGACTCTTCATTCTACAGAAATTTAATCTAAAAGCAAAAAAACCTATTCTGTTTTACAATCTACATTGCCTACTTGATAAATGGAAAACAGAATAAACTAATGAAGGTTTATCACTTGAGTCATAACTGAGAAGTGATCTGTTTGTCAAGGATTTTATTGCACAGCACTGTTCTAAATATCTGAAACATTTTCCTTTATGGACATTCAGCACATGGGTTGAAAGAAAAATGAGTCTTAGCTATAAGATACTTTGAAAATATTTTAACACTTGAAAATATTATGTGTAAAATCCATTTTAAATGGCTCAATTTAACTATTTGTCTTTGTTGTATAAACAGATTAAAAGAATAAGATATGTATGCTTTAATAATTAAAAGTTATTTTGGAAGTCAATTTAACTACTTGTCTTTGTTGTATAAAGCAATTTAAAGAATAAGATATATGCTTTAATAATTAAAAGTTATTTTGGAAGTAAAACTTAAGATTTGAATATCTTAAAATCTTTGTTTTCCTTGAAAAATTACGATAAGGCATTGAAAGTATATTGAAAAGTATGTTTGAAAATATAATATTAACTCAAATATAGAGATCTTAGAAATATATTAGAAGTTTGAATTAGGCAAAAGAAGAAACAAAATCAAAATAGGACCTAAAATATGTAAATATTGAAAAGAAAATATAACTAATGATGGCTTGAATTTTAAAAAATTGATTCAAGAAAAATTTCAAGCTCATGATAAGTTATTCCTATGGTGTAGCAGGAGTTTTAAGCAGGAATGTGGGAAAAAAATACCAAAGGGTTGTATCCTTCTTCAATTTTATCGAGTAATTCTTATTTTTTATTTATGTCCTAAAAGAGGTGGAAGATGAATGCTGGGAGTGGGTAGGTTGACAGAGAAACCTGACAAAGCTTGATGAGACAGAAAGGGGCCTGAAGCAGTTATTCTGAAGAGTGAGAAATGGGCATTCTAAGGAACCACAACTCTATGTTCCCTTTTGGGTTCATGAATTTAAAGAGTGGCCAGTCAGAGCAATTTTATGTCATTCTCCAGCCACAGTCAGCTATTCAGGAGTAGAATGGAGGAGGCCAGTGACTCTATTTGACAAGGGCTGGGTTGTGCTGGGCATCTGATAATATGATATATAAAGAGAGAGCAAGTAAATTAAAGGTATTCATAAAAGAGTGTTTAGATTGATGAACCAATCAAGGTGGTATTACTGTTGAACCGTGGGATCATTTTGATATTAGAATAATGTTTGGATAAAAGGATTAATATTTTCAATAAAATTAAGCAATGAGGGAGTAAAGATACTAGCATATGCAAGATGGATTTGGGGAGTGATGTAGTTATAGGCAATGACAATGTTAAGATTATAATTAAGAGTCTGTGATTGAGGTAGAATGAAGGATGTGAATTCTAAGAAATTAAATGTCAATGTCCTGACTAGGTTATCCATGTGCCTACTGAAAGGTCAAGGAAGGTATGGTGGAAGAATATAGTCAATCAAATATAGAAATCTGCAATGAATTAAAGGAAGTGAATGAGGAAGATTGGAGGGCAGAAACTGATAAGATTCAAAACTTAAACCTTTTCTATTTAAAAATATTTCTGCAACTACTAATGCTAGTAGAATATTAGAATTGTCTATTTTATTTTCTAAATGTGATTCAAAATGCTGTAAAAGTGTTCAGAAGTGCAGTAATACAGTTACCCCATTTTGGCTCTTGGAGGATATCTTTCCCAGAACTCCACAGAGAAGTAAGGTATCTGTTATATCTCTTGGAACATCTTTAATTCTTATCACAAAGGTAGTTATATAATTTTTGCTGACTTTGAAGTGTGTTTTTCTTCCTAAAATGGAAGCTGCATGAGGACAGAAAGCGTCTACCTTTTCCAACACTATAAACATAGTTACATATTCACTTATTCACAGATGACTAGTCAGACTGGCCTGAGAGCCAGACACTCAAAGACAGATCAGTGTTCAAGAAATGCCATGTAAATAATAGTGATTTCCTTATGATTTGTTGACAAAACAATCAAGCAATTTGGGATCTCTCATTACACAACACTTTTCCCATCAACAGCTCCATCATGATTAATTACCAGTTCTTTCAGTTTCACTTGAAAATGCTACAGGTTAAGTAGTGTTCCTGTATTATATATCTGGGTCTTATTTATATAGTTGCTTTCTCTGGGAAAAAATTAGGAGAATGGAAATACTAATTCATGCTTTACCAATTCAATTTCTTACCAAATACATCTAATTCTTAGAATTAATCTATTCATGGTTCCTTTTCCCATGATCTCAGGGGACAACATTTTTTTATTTAATTGATTTTATTTTTTAAAATACATGGCAGTGGCAGATAGAGCACATTTTTTTCATATTTTACACATATAGAGCACAATTTTTCATATGTTTGTATATAAAGTATGTTCACGCCAATTCATGTCTTTATACATGTACATTGTTGGAATAACTTTCAGTTGTAGCTAGCGGATATGAACAGCTCAGAATGCTTGAAGAATCCACGTTCCTTCAGGCTTGACAGGAACACCTGCAGGATGGGGTGCTCTGCTCTAGTGAGCCATTAGTGAAACCACATCCTTAACACTTGTGGTTAGCATTGCCAAACTACCAGGCCAATAGTCAGGAGCTTCAGGGCATGAAACTCCTGACTCAGAAGGTCCCCTCCCCTAGGGACAAAGACCCTTCCAGATGATAGCATTATTTAGAGCTTCATCTTAGTGTAGTTACATTAGGCATAAGATGATTGGCATATGGATATTATCTTGCTTATGTATGATTGATGGGCACGCCCCACCCGAACCCTATAACAGTTATATGCATTCCAAAAATAAAGGAGATACTGGATGTCTGCTAGGTCGCCACCAGCCAGTTTTCTCGCCAGCTCCTGGTGTCTGTGTGTTGACTCCGCCATCTCTACCCGCAGCAACTGAGGTAGCCAAGTGACTAATTGACCACTTCAGTGACCAGAATGACCACATATTTTGGGGGTTTTTTTTGCATTATATTTCTTATTACATATATGTAACACAATTTTTCATATCTCTGTTTGTATATAAAGTATGTTGACACCCAATTCGTGTCTTCATACATGTATTTTGGGTAATGATGTTCATCACATTCCACCATCATTGCTAATCCCCTGCGCCCTCCATTTCCCTCCCACCCCTCTTCCCTATCTAGAATTCATCTATTCCTCTCATGCTCCCACTCCCTACCCCTCTATGAGTCAGCATTCTTATATCAGAGAAAATATTCAGCATTTTTTGGGGGGGATTGGCTAACTTCACTTAGCATTATCTTCTCCAATGCCATCCATTTACCTGCAAATGCCATGATTTTATTCTCTTTTATTGCTGAATAAAATTCCATTGTGTATATATACCACATTTTTTTTATCCATTCATCCACTGAAGGGCACCGCTCCACAGTTTAGCTATTGTGAATTGTCCTACTATAAACGTTGATGTGTCTATGTCCCTGCAGTATGCTGTTTTTAAGTCCTTTGTGTATAGTCCAAGGAGAGGGATAGCTGGGTCAAATGGTGGTTCCATTCCCAGATTTCCAAGGAATCTCCATACTGCCTTCCATATTGGCTGCACCAATTTGCAGTCCCACCAGCAATATACGAGTATACCTTTTTCCCCACATGCTCTCCAACACTTACTGTTGTTTGTCTTCATAATAGCTGCCATTCTGACTGGAGTGAGATTATATCTTAGAATAGTTTTGATTTGCATTTCTCTGATTGCTAGAGATGATGAGCATTTTTCATATATTTGTTGATTGATTGTATATCCTCCTCTGAGAAGTGTCTATTCAGGTCCTTAGCCCATTTGTTGATTGGGTTATTTGGGTTTTTTTTTTTTTTTGGTGGTTAGATTTTTGAGTTCTTTATATACCCTAGAGATTAGTACTCTATCTGATGTGTGAGGGGTAAAGATTTGCTCCCAGGGGCTAGGCTCTCTGTTGACCTCACAGATTGTTTTTTTGCTGAGAAGAAACTTTTTAGTTTGATTCCATCCCATTTACTGGTTCTTGGTTTTAATTCTTGTGCTATAGGAGTCTTACTAAGGAAGTTGGGGCCTAATCCCATATGATGAAGATTAGGGCCTACTTTTTCTTCTATTATACATAGAGTCTTTGGTTTAATTCCTGGGTCCTTTATCCATTTTGAGTTAAGTTTTGTGAATGGTGAGAGATAGGGGTTTAATTTCATTTTGTTACATGTAGATTTCCAGTTTTCCCAGCACCATTTGTTGAAGATGCTATCTTTTCTCCAGTGCATGTTTTTGGCACCTTTGTCTAATATAAGATAATTGTAATTTTGTGGGTTAGTCTCTGTGTCCTCTATTCTGTACCATTGGCCTACCAGTCTGTTTGTGTGCCAATACCATGCTGTTTTTGTAGTATACATTAAGGTCTGGTATAGCGATGCTACCTGCTTCATTCTTCCTGCTAAGGATTACTTTAGCTATTCTGGGTCTCTTATTTTTCCAGATGAATTTCATGACTGCTTTTTCTATTTCTATGAGGAATACCAATGGGATTTTGATCCCAATTAAATCTGTATAGTGCTTTTGGTAGTATGGTCATTTTGATAATATTAATTCTGCCTATCCAAGAGTAAGGTAGATATTTCCATCCTTAAGGTCTTCTTTGATTTCTCTCTTTAGGGTTCTGTAGTTTTCATTGTATAGATCTTTCACCTTTTTCATTAAGTTGATTCCCAAGTATCTTATTTTTCGATTTATTTTTCCTCTGCTTTTGTGAAAGGCTAAGATCCTATGAATCTTGTGAACAACTGCTGTTCTGTTTTCCAGGCTGTTAGAGAGGGAAAATGATACTGTGGATCACATTAACAAGGCACCCAGAATAAATGAACCCTCTGATAAATTTCCCAAACAATGTCTGCAATGGATATACCTACATAGGGGTTAACCCTCTGTGTTATTGCTCTTAGAGCAGAATGATTTCCATGAACATCACATTTCGTTTTCTAATGAATATTATTATGTTCTTTGATATAACTTGGTAGACTTTTGTGACTTTGTCTAAACATTTCCAAAATCAAGTAGAATTTTATTTACCTATGTTAAATTCTTTTTTATTTATCAAATCACAGTTTCAAAGTTTAAAGCATTCCTGTCATCTTCATAGCCAGTTGGTGGAAATAAAATTTGTATATATACTCTCTGAGATCTTGGCAGTATCTGATGTTCACAGAGTTTTGTTTTGTTTTATTTATTTATTTATTTATTTATTTATTTATTTATTTATTTATATAGTTTGACATTGTAATTTTACTTCTAGGAAATAGTCTTACAGGAATGCCTTCATATTTGCACAAAGATGTACATACAATGATGTTCATTGCGATTTGATATAAAAATTGAAAACAACCTAAATGTCCATTAGTATGAGAAGAATTAGATTATGATACATCCACATAGAAAATGCTATGCAGTTCTCAAGAATGAGATAAAATTAATTGTACTGACTGAAGATCTTTAACTTGCAGTAAAGTAGGAATAGCAAATCATAGGACAATATGCACAATATTGTCCCACTGGCACAACTTGTGGGTATGCATGTTGCATGGGTGCTTATGTATGTCAAAAAAGATTTGTAAGTTTACACATCCAATAGTTAATAGTGGTTACTACTAATGCAGTGTTCTAGTTTCATTAAACTGGGACCCAGTGTTTCTTTGCTGGGTCTGGACATTAGAGCATAATTAGCAGAATTCCTCATATCCAACCATTCTATACCACTTGCAGTCCATTATTAACCAAAAATGTCTCTAGACATTGCATATGTGCTGAGGGAGCAAACTTGCCTCCAGCTAAGAGTCACTGTTCTTGTGAGATGTGAGTAGAAGGAATGGACTCTGAAGAATGGCTTTATATGCAGTTGTTTTATATATACATATATATTTATATACAGACATATACACACACATATATATATATATATATACACACTCATATGTCACATATGCACAGGCTTTCTTAAAACAAGTATTTCTCTTACTGCTGTTAATTTTTTATAAAATGAATTGCTATTCTCATGGGCTCTGTTCACTCTTGTAATATCTATCTACCTATGTAATTTTCAAGTTTCTCCAACATTTCTGTTAAGACATTTAAAATAATTATATAGAACTTACTAAATGACTACTATGATTAGAAACTCTATGGTATTAACCTGTTTTGAAAGTGTTTAAAGGCAATTTCATCTCTTATATAATAGGGATAATAAAAAATTTTAACAGGGTTGCCATGCTAAGTACAGTAACCAACATATTGAAATTGTTAACTTTCCTTATTTGGATCTATAGTGTGTTAGAATTTAAATTATTAAGATGTAACAATTATATTTGGGGAGGCAAGAGAAAAGATGCTGTTCAATTCCTTTCTCTGCTTTGTTTCTGGTGCCTAGATCTGTGCCCTCCACAAAGCTGGTTCTCCAACTAAAAGCCTGACAACTTCACATGAAATAGAAATTGACAATCATCTCTCATCTGACACCAGTTGTTGGGGGAGATATTACCATGTGTGTGTGTGGGGGGCGGGGGTTATCCATAATCAGAATGAAATGAGACTAAAAATAATCATCATGATTATTACTGATGAATAATAACAGCTTCAAAATAACTACCAAGTTTCATAATTATTTAAATCTATTAAATGTATAACATATTACAAAACTGTTAACATGTGTAATATTTTTAATGTACTTTTATAGTTTGATAAAGGTAATTCTTTAACTTGATGTGCTATTTCTTTTCATGTCTAATAAAGTTGGGTGGGTATGAGTCACAGACTCACAGAGCCAGAAAGAACTTCTGGAGTCATACAGCCTAATTCCTAGGGTAGGTATAGACAGAAGACTTTATCCTTAAATAATTCCAATGTAGAAAAGAGCTGTGTTGATTTAAGAATCCTAGATTTTCTTAAATCCACCAAATAGTTGGAAGGAATTTTGGGGTACAAAAGTCCTGCCTGGTCTAGCTTTCCTTGGCTTTTGTGGCCTACTCTGGTGGTTACCAGTCTACTATTAATTTAGTGAAGCCTTTTGACTGAAAATGAGAAATAATTCACATGATGCTGTAAGGGTTGGCTTAAACTTGAATCTCTGTGTTAGACTGCTTGACTTAAATGGAATAGAAAGTGACACACAGGGGCACATATGGTAGTGACTGGTAAGTACCATTACTGACTGAGTTAGTCTCACAACACCCAAGTCTGTGCCTCCTCTCTGAAGCATCCTGGGGCACTGGGGACAGCTCCCAAACTATGCTTAACTGCTAACACTGTGAGGATCTGTTGAAGTGGATGATGGCTCTCTCCTGATTCTGTACTCTCTGTGCCCTTAGACTACCTAATATGTTCTACTTGTTATAAGGGACACAGTGGCAGTACTCTTCCTCAGGGATCTTCCATTTTATGCCACAGGAAATTGAAAATAGTTGGTGTGCTAGATCTGAAAGTATTTATATTTTCCTAGCATTAAGGAAAACCAAATGAAAGAGAATATGAGACAGCTCTGAAATTGAGGGATAGCTACCATTTATATGTTCTCCTTCTTTTTGTTGTGGTAAAATAATATAAAATGCCATTTAAACTTTATATAATTATACAAATCACTGTAATTAACTACATTGACAATACTGTACAATTGTCATCCTAATCCTTTCCAAAATATTTTATTACCTTGAACAGAAACTGTACTCATTATGCAACAATTCCCCATCCAGCCCCTATCCCTGGTAATGTCTGATCAATTTTCTATCTATATTTCTTTTAGCTAATTTTAATAATAGTATTTAAATTTTATTTAGCACCTATTATGTATCAGGTTCCATGCTAAGTGTTTTATAAGAATTAGCTCATCTAATACTTATGTATCTATCATAAGAGTAATATTATTAACTGCTTTCACAGAGACAGAAACAAATGAGGAAAGATGGTGTCACTTGCTCAGCACTACATAGCCTTTATATGATAAAGCTCAGAAAGTGAATTCTAGTATCCTGACTCC
Organism: Urocitellus parryii; assembly: GCF_045843805.1. Taxonomy (NCBI): domain Eukaryota; kingdom Metazoa; phylum Chordata; class Mammalia; order Rodentia; family Sciuridae; genus Urocitellus; species Urocitellus parryii. The sequence continues at coordinate 70,939,435 of NC_135535.1, read as the reverse complement.
AAAGCTCACCACTTTTTGACCATAATGCTGGTTTGCTTACATTTTGGAAACTCTGAGTTCTAACTCACATTAAAGTTTATACTCATTTCTCTCAGTGAGTCTCCTGAACAAAAGAATTCCTGGGCACCAAAACATTCCTTTTATAGCATCTGAATTCAAACCGAAGAATGAAAAGTTTGCTCCAGGCAATCTTCTTAGCAAAAAAAGGAACTACTCTTGAGCAATGCTTGCTAAAATCATATCCTTTAAGGTTGCTATTAAGCAATATTCTCAATTTTGTTTTTAATAACAAAGGAAAACAAAAACTTTTCTAGGTGTCTTTTTAAATTGTCCTGACAGAAACTCTGCATAGATCCCTTCTTATGTTAGAAATCACCTACTTCTTCCATCCCACTAGATACCATGCCTTGCAAATGTTTATCTCTTGTCTTGAATGACTGGTGGCCAGTTTTAGTCTGGCTTTGGCTCATACCATCCAAGAAAAGCTATCTGCCTCCCCTCTTATTTATATTTCCTTCAATAAGTCAAGTTAATGCCCACCAATTCTCAAATCATTGTTTATCATATACTCAACTACAATATAATACGTAAGTTCTGATTTTTTTTTTTTGGTGTGTGTATATGCCAGTAGAAATATTGCTCAGATTTAGATGAGAGTTATGATTCCCTGACAGCTAAAGAATACCTGATTCCGTGACAGCTAAAGAAAACCTGATTTCCTCCAACAGCATCTTCCTGGTTGTTACAGTCAACATAACCCATTAGAAAAAGACAAAACATTGTACTTCAAGTTCTTGTGAGTGCACATGTATACATTTTCCCTAATGCTATTCAGGTTCTTTACTTCGGAGAGCTAGAATAAATGGGTTAAATCCTGTTAAAGCAATAAATGCTTATACTATTCAACAGAGTTTTTAAAAATAACCTCTTTATGAATTTCATGTTATTTCCTTTATCTAGATATAACTCACAAAACCATTCAATAAATTACCAGTGTCAAATTTCATAGGGTTTAAGATAATATTCTTATGCCTTAAGATTAAAAACAACACAAGATAATTTCAGGGAAGAAAAAGAGAATTGAAAGGAAAGGAAGAGCTCTTCTGACTTGAAAAATCAAGGAGAGGTTCACAGAGGAATTTCTAGTGTCTGGATAATGAAGTGGAAAGGGTAATGAGCATATTGAAGGCCACATTCAAGATTCTACCATATGTTTGCTATGTGACCTTGGCACATTATTTAACCTTACAGAGCATTGGCTTTTAAAATGTTCATGAAAGTGTTCTTTAAGAATACTGTTGTTATGATTAAAATGGTTAAATGAGTGTTAAGCAAAAAGCACCACGTTGGGCATACAGTGGTAGGGAATTTCAAAGGGCACTTCAAAATAATAAGGGGATAATCTAGGAGAATGGAACATGTCATGACATAGGAAAAAATCTTGGTTTAAGAAATATCTGGATGCTTTCCTTGGACATGAAAGGTGATGCTTCCTCTAGAAAGACAACAACAACAACAACAACAAAAACAGAAGGGGGAGTGTTAGAATTTAAGGCTTGATAGTCACAAAGAAAGCATAAAGGTCTCAGTAATAAAAGAAAGTCTAAAGAAAAAGAAGCGTTTCAGGGTGAGAGATATCCCACCTGTAAGAATTAACTCTGTGCAGTGCTTGGGGCCAGAAGCCAATATATTTTGAGGGACTCTCAAGAAAAAGTGAATCCAAAAATATATTACTACTGTAAATTTTATAAAAAATTTATGACCAGGTGAACACATTGCTAGAGCTCCTCTCAAGGTCTGGAAAGAAGCCCAGGCAAGTGAAGAGAGCAGAAACAAGCTTCATTAGCTTAATGGAAAACCCATCTCTCACTCCACAGCAAAGAACAGCCAAAGCACTTTTAGAATCTTGAGATTTCTATTTCTTTTTTGTTCTTTGTCTTTGCTTTGCTCCTGATTAGCCCTCTTTCATTATCCTCAAGACATTGGTTAAATTTTGCCGTGTACTATCTGTATTGGTTGCTTTGAGGGGAATGAAAGAAATGAAGGGTGAAGGTAGTCTACCTGGCTTAGAACTGTTGTGAAGACAGGAACACATTCAGATGCAAGTAACAAAGGGCCACAGTGTAGCACAAAATGTCCAAGTGGAAACAGACACATCCCTCGGGTGTGGGAATGAAGCTTTGAAGAAGTACCTAGTTAGGATGACTCTTTTGAAGACTTGACAGTGGTTGTACTCCACAAAGGAGACAGTGTTAAGAAAAAACAGAGATGACAATTGTGTAATTTTGAAAAATTTCCACATTCAGTATGTGATAAGAAGAAAAAAAAATGAAAAAAACTAAAACAAAAACAGGGCAATCAGACAGGTAGGGGAGTAAGCAGTAAGAACTCACTTGTAGAAATAAGCCACATACAGAAAGACAAATACCACACATTCTTACTCATATAAAGAAATTCCTAAAGTTAATTTCATAGAGACAGAGAGTAGAATAGTGGCCACTAGTGGACAGGAAAGGGAGAGAGCATGTAAGGGAGAGAGAGATCAGATGATGGGTGCCAAAGCACAGGTGGATGGAAAAATTAGTTCTAATATTGTATAGCACAGTAGGGTAATTGCAATCTACCCATTTATTATGTATTTCAAGATAACTAGAAGAGTCCAGGGATTTTCAATGCATAGAAATGATAAATGCATAAGGTCAGTGATATGCTAATTACTCTGATATGATTATTACACATGGTACATATGTATTAAATTATCACACTGTACCTATAAATACGTGTAGTTATTAAAATATAAAATTTTAAAGAAGAGTACACATGTAGATACTTTCATGATGGGCACATGTTCTACATATGAGCTTTGGACTGATACAGTCCTGGGCTTAATTCTAGCTCTTCAACAAGACAATTTTGTAACCTTGGTCAATTCACTTAGTTCCTTTTTTTTTTTTTCTCCAAAACTGTGAATGAAAACACCAACCATATAAGGTGGTCACAATACTAGTCTGGAGAAAATGGCATGTCAAGGAAGCAAAGAAAATGAGGTTGTTAGAATTTGGTTAATATATCAAATGCTGCAGAATGGTGAAAAAAACTTGAATATTTTGGAACTAGTGATTGAGAATTTACATTTGATTTCCAAAATAATCATTCCAGGGGAAGGGTGGGGTCTGAAGTAAAGGATTACAGCAAGTGCAAGTACATCCTACTTGTCTTTCAAGAATGCAAAGTCCTTGATAAAGATTTGATTCCAGATAAAATAATATGCATATTAATCCAAAAATCTAACAATTTTCCTCTTTCTGCTCCTACATAAGCTAATATTGGCTGATTTATTCTAATTTACCTTATTTTAGACACTAAATATTGATTCTTACTTGGTGTAGGATACAAAATTATCTGCATAACAGATTCAGTACTCTCTGGTTTGTAATTAGGTTTTATAATTTATGGAAAGAGTCCTTTTCACATCACTCACTGAGTAACAGCTCTGGCACCATATAATATGCAACATACTTTTGTTTCCCACTTGTAACTGCTTATAAGCATCTGTGCTGTAACTTATCTATTTGTGTTATAAATGATCAAAACCAGGAGGATCATAATAAATAATAAATTATAATTTTTACTAAGTCCATTAGACTGATTTTCAAGCACAAATAAACACAAACAGTTTCAGTCAGCTATTTATTTTCCTTGAAATAAACATTATTTAAGAGAATGATAACAAGTAGTAAAAACATATGGACTTTACATAGAAAGGACAAGGCAAGGTTAATTTTAAGACTGGAGTTGAACCTTTTAGAATCTGAAGGGAAAAAGCATCCTTGAGTGAAAGAGTAATTTGTATTTTAAAGTCTACTCAAGACAAATGAAAACATACCTTATATAAGGAGAATAAGAAAGAGTTCCATATCTTAAAAAAACAAGAAAATCATAGAGTTCTTTTAACTTGTTAAGGCTTTTGATTAAACTAGAAGTCCAAGTTCATTCTTACTCATAATTATTTTCAGACACGAATACTGAGAAGATTGGCAGTGGAAACTCTAACACTTCAGAGTGTAGTTTTCACACCTTTAATCAGCTATTTGCTTGCCTCCCAGGTCCCAACCAGCAGTTTATCCTGAAGCCTTCCCTACTAAATTATCACTGCTGGTATTACAGCTCAGAATTCATTCTCCTTGAGAGCAATTTCTTCTGGGTTTACCAAACCAGACACGATTTGTAGTTAACAGTCGTTTAAAAGGCATTAGTATTATTTTTGTACCCACTTGTTCTCTCTCTGTCATTTAGCTTCAATGCTCCCCTGTACTTAACACAGTTAGAGGTGTAAAGTCCCATGAGAAAAGAAGTGCATGCTACTTTTTGCATCTTCACACATCACGTTGTGCTGTGCATGCACAGGAGCTTAATAAATGTTTAATGTAGACAATTTGGCACCTATATTCCACAAAGCTTGCTGCCATTTCAAAGGCATTTCATCATCTTATGGTGTAGCAGGAAGCTAAATGTCAGAGCAGAAAGAGCACGTATTATTTTAGTCCTACAGCCCTGGGCACAAGTCCTTATTTCCCCTCTTAACTGACTTTACAGGTCAGAGCAAAGTGCTTAATCTTTTGAAACTCAGCTTCCTCATCTGGCAATAATAAGTACTTACAGAGGGTTATTGTAGAGATTAAGCATAAGGTCATAATAATAATTAACATTTACTGAGCCATTGCTGTATAGTTTACAAACATTATGTAATCTTCGCAACAATAGTAGGCATTATTACTATCATACCATTTTAAAACAAGGAAATCAAGACATAGTCAAAGACACAGAAAAATTAAGTAATTTTCTCCACTTACATAGGTAGTTATTGCAGGGTTTGGATCTGGACCCCAGATCCATCCATCCACCAAACCTGTTCATGATTCCTAACCATCAAGGTACACTGCCTCCTTTCTTTTAAAGTATGTGTCATCAGAAGGCAGTTTGAATTAGTTACTATTATGAAAACTATAATGATAAGAGTCCCAGACATCTAGTCCCAGGGTCCCTAACACTTGATCATTGAGATTCTGCTTAAACATGCCAGCTGGTCATCCCTTGTTGATATGGTTCATGTGATTAGCACATTTCTTATTTGGAGCTGAAACTTGCCTTCTGGTAAACTTACTAGTTTTACTCCATGGAACTGCATAGAATAATCAAATCCAAAATCCATATACTATTTTAGCTTTTCATGTATTTAAGAATAGCTTTCACACATCACATTTCGATTTTCTTATCTTTTTCATTTCCTGATTAAACATCAAGGATTTATTCAATTACCATCTCATTTCTGTCAGGCTTTCGTCTCTGGGAAAATTTTTCCTTGTTCACACTCCCATTTGCCAATAATATCTTAAAACTATTGAATCAAAATGAATACAACTATTCAACTTAGCTATAGAATAAGTGATGCAGAATTTGGGGAGATTATTACATGTATTGTTTCACAAGCTGTTTATGTTAACCTAAGCTAAGTTTACATTTTCTTGGAGTGCTAGCACAGTATGCTTTTCTGATTCATATTTAACTTAGAGTTAGTCATCAAGTAAAGGATAAAAACTGTTAAATTTGGTTTCCCCTATCCTGTGCAACTGGTTTTTCTAATCTAAATACAAGAGTGAATTGACATTTTATTAATTTTTATTAACTTCTTTGTACATGCAAAGCATGATGGAAAAGCCCCCCGTGAAAAACACAAAATTGTAGGCTCTACTTTTCCAATGAACCATACCCCACTGGGAGGAAACTGGAAAAGGCAAGTGAGAAGGACAACTAAAGAAAGCAGGGGGTGGGGAATGGGGGCAGGGGGCAAAGGACACAGAGTGTGGGCCAAAGGTGGAGGAGATCAGAATTAAGAAAAACACAGTGGATAACCCACTTGAACCCAATGTATGAAATATGATATGTCAAGATCATTGTAATGTTTTGAGTAACCAATAAAAAAAAAAAAAAAAACGAAAACCACTGTGGATTATTTAAGAGCTGTTAGCAGATCAGCAGGAGGCTCTGTTAACTGTCTGTCAAAGTCATCATGTTATTAGATCCCATTCCCCTACAATTTAAATTATTCTGAATTCTTAGTCTGTATTTTTCTCATGTTAGCTACCATCCCCAATATATGTCGTTCACAAATTTGAATGATCTTTTTGAACTGACCCAAGGCCCATGTTTGCTATTTAACTGGATCCTGGTACACCACATTTTAGTCTAAATCTAAAAAAGTTTACCTAGAATATAATTTATTATCAAAAAAATAATGAGTAATAAGGGTGGGCAATGGGCAAAGCTGACTGCTATGGGTGTTTTTTTTTTTTTTTTTTTTTTTTACACTTAGGATCCAGTGGCTTCTTCCAGAAATTTACATGACAGAATAAATAAATAATAGAAACTAATCACACACAAGAACTCTCTAGAAGTTCAGACTGTGTTCAGGAGAATTAAAAATTTGGTGACAAGAATAAAGTAGTCAAACCTCTAGCTCAATTTCTAGTAAATTAATATCACTATTGTTTTTTTCCTACATTCCACCCATTTTATTGTATCAATATGAGTTTCACCTTAGAGTCTGCAGATTTAATTAACGACCAGAGTTCATCACTCTTAGAAGTCACTGAGCATCAGCAAAATAATTTCTACATCTAAAATAGGTGATTACAACTAAAAAAAAAAAAAAATAAAATAGGTGATTTTCCCCTGTAAGTTCTAGCAATACTGAGAACTGCATAACCTGAAAATGTTTTCTCCAAACATATGACTTAAAAATAAGATATTAAAGTCTTAACTGGCCTCATTAAAATATGAAAATTCCTATGTAGCATGAGAAAAGTTGAACCTCACATTTGGATTCTAAGGCCAATATGGTTGAGAGCAGAGAGTACTTCATCCTATAGAATGTCCAAGACTCCAACAAAGCAGGATCCTTATAGTTCTATTCCTCAGTTTGGGTATAGGTTAGAAGCGAGTGCGCAACCGCGCACACACGCAACATCCACTAGCATAGGAAGAGAAACTCTTTATATAATCTTTGATAAGAAAATAATGATTGCCCTTTAAGAGTTTTGAAGTTAAAATTTACACCACTTATGGAGTATACCACTTGGCAAAGAAATTAATGCAAATATGGATTGCAATACTCCTGGTATACCTGCATAAAAAATGGAAAATTTCTCTTCGTTGAAAAGACTTCAAACTTCACAGGCAAAGCTTTAATGAAAATAATTGGGTGAGAAGCAAAAAGTACAAAACACATGAAGAAACACTACATCAGAGGCAAGAATACAGCAGCACAATCAAAGGCAGACTTAAATCCTCTGGAAATTCAGATAATAGAGAAATATAATAAAGATTATAGTATAAGTATGTTTAAAATTCTCAAAGACATAAAAAAGGATTTAAAAGTATAAGAAAAGAATAATAACTAAGGAAAAAAATGAACCAAAAGACTTGAAAAAGAAAAATTCCAGAAACTAAAATGAAAATAATTGAAATTTCTTAAAAAGTCAGTGGGTAAGGTAAAGGAGTAGGCAAAGTTGAGGAGATAACTGATAAACTAAAGGATAAATATGAAAAGGTGCAAAAGGCACAGCAGTGACAGATGAAGAGATGGAGATACAAAAAAAGTGAAGAAACAGGAAAGATAAAGACCAATATATATCAAGCAGAAAGTATAGAAGAAAAGAAAAAAAGAGAATAGTTAAAAAGCAAAGTTGAATAAATGAAATCATGTTTATACTCAGACAGTATTTTGAAACCATGTACCACAAGAAAAATGGATCTTAAAGGGAAAAGGGATCTTATAAGAAATTAGAGTGGGGAAAAAGCAGTATTTTCTGATGGATTGCAACTGATTGCAATCAGACTTCTCAAAAGCAACCTTAGAGGCCCTCAAAGTAATGGAAAACTTCCTTTACAGTGCTTAAAGAAAACTTACAATTCTATACCCAACTCACCTAAAAGCAATAATGTCAAAACCCTTCTCAGACCAAGATTGAGTTTACTACTGATATTCTTGTTCTAAGCCAAGTATGAGGTATTCCCTTTGAGAAGAAAAGAAACAAACATATAAGAAAGGAATAAAATGCAAGAAGCAAAACTAATTTGAGTATAGATAAAAATGTTGCATTGTGGATATATTTTGAATTAGAGAATCCTAAGTCCCAAATAGTTGTTCACGTCCTTATTTCTAATGTCTCTTTAAGATATCATTTTTACCTTCCTCCATTATAGTTTCAACAAATAGAAGTTCATTAGTACATCTATGTAAAAAAGGACAAATTTATAATTTATGAATGAAAAATTGAGGAACATTCAACCCAATGTATGGGATACCCAAAGGAAGAGAAAGATTATGTCCCTTAGATGTATACTCCCTCTGGTAACAGCATACTTTTACAAATTAAAAGTTTACAAGATGAATGGCAGTAGGTCTCTATGACACAGGCTTTTCTATTTGAACCATTCTAAGGAGGATACGGCATGATTTCTATGATATCGAAAAAAATCAATTACTGGGGAAGGATATAAAGGAGATTTACTTTTCATTATATACTCTTAATTTTAAATTTTATAATGTGCACATATACTGTTTATTCAAAATATTAATGATGTCTTCAGTTATTTTAGAAAAAATTAAAAATGTATAAAGTGATTTTATTCAGTTTGCTTAGAATAAAAAATAACAGGGAGATATGAATTCTAGGAATTCAAAGACCTAATACAAATTATAAAAAGGTGATATAGTGAGAAAATTATCAATATTTTTAAAGAAAAAGTAATTTTTTTTCCAAATTTTCAAATGTTTTCACTTGTCCTCTTTCCTTGGAGACCTTCTCTAACAGTTTGAAAAATGTTTTTTTCCCTTACACAGCTCCATGATGTGTCCTCATTTTCAGTGTTAATTAGATAAACCTTACAATAAAGAGTCTGAAAATTTTCCCCATCATAGTTGTTATCCATTATACATGACTGATACATAGAAAGGGTGAGTAAGATTTTTTTCTAATTAACCTGAAGAACCTGGAAGAATGACTTTGAGATTTAACCTTGAGAACTTCTAACTACTTTTTAAAAACTTCTACAAAACATTAATTCTTAAAAGATTTGCATTGGAACTAAAATATCACAACACATTTTGTGGTGGATATTTCTGATTTCTTTTTTTACTGTTTTATTGGTGCATAATAATTATACATAATAATGGTATTCAACATATTCACGCATGAAGATAGCATAATTTAATGAATTTCTTTTCCCAGTATTTTCCTTTGTCCTCCCCTTGGTGGTCTCCCAACCCCCCTCATCTCCATCCTCTACCCTAGTGTTCTCCTTTCTATTTTTGTAAGATACTTTTCCCCATTTTTTCTCTGTAGCTTTCATACATAAAAGAAAACATATGACCCTTGATTTTCTGAGTCTGCCTTATCTCACTTAACATGATTTCTTTCCAGTTCCATCTGCTTTCCTACAAATGACATAATTTAATTCTTCTTTATGGCTGAAAGAAGTTCCATTGTAGATATATCTGCATGTTCTCTATCCACTCATTTGTTGACAGACACCTCGGCTGGTTTTATTATTTGACTACTGTGTTGCCACAAACATGGCTAAGCTATGTATCCCTATAGTACGTTGACTTTAATTCTTTAGGATAGACACTGGGGAGAGCATAGCTAGGTCATATGGTGGTTCCATTCCTAATCTTTTGAGTAATCTCCATACTGATTTCCAAAGTGGCTCTACTTATTGATATTCCCAGCAGATTAGGACACAGAAAGGTAGGAAAACTACTGATAGATGTTATTGATAAACACAAATGTAAAACTTTTTAACAAAATATTAGCAAATCAAATTCAAAAACACATTGCAAAAATAATACACCATGATCAAGTTGGTTTCATTTCATGGAAGCAAGTATAGTTCAATATATGCAAATCAATAAATGCTATGTATCACAAAAATAGAACAAGAACAAAAATCACATGATAATTTTCAATACATGCAGAAAAGATCTTGGAAAAAATTTCACACCTATTCATGATAAAAATACTGGAAAAAATAGGTGTGAAAGAAACTTACCTCAACTTCATAAAGGTTATATATATGATAAACCCAAAGTCAAGATCATATTGAATGGGGAAAAATCAAAGCATTCACTCTAAAATCAGGAACAAGACAAGGATGTCCACTCTTACCTCTCCTATTCAATATAGTACTTGAAATTTCAGCCAGAGCAAATAGGCAAAAGAAGGAATTACACGGAATACAAACAGAGAAAGAAGTCCAATTATTAATGTTTGTAGATAACATGGTTCTATTCTTAGAATATTCCAAAACCTCCATAGGAAGACTTCTAGCAAAGTTAGCTTGACACAAAATCAACATCTAAAAACTAGTAGCTTTTCTATACACCAATAATGAAATAATGAAACTTTTGACAAAATAAATCAGGAAAATAATTCCATTTCCAAAACCTAAAAAAAATATATCTAATCAAATTTGTGAAAGATCTCTACAATGAAAATTACAGAACACTGAAAAAAAATCAAAGGAAAGATCTCCTTTGTTCATGGATGGGGAGATCAATATTGTTAAAATAAACACATTACCAAAAATAATATACAGATTCAGTGCAATCCCCATCAAAATACCAATAATATTCTTCACAGATCTAGAAAAGTGTTTATAAATTAATATGGAAAAAAAGACCAGCACAGGCAAAGCAATCCTTAGTAAAACAGCAATTTTTAAGTCAATGTGAAGGATGTACATTTCTGAATTAAATATTTTAAACCTTAAAGTGTACTAAAATTGTACTTAAAGCTGGTTATAAATAAATCAAGAACACTACAATCATTTGTAAGAATAACAATTCTAACTTTTATAACTCAAGGATAGCCCAAATCCTCAAAAAGTTCTATATTTAAAATTTAACTAAGAATTTATGATATAGTTATATTCGATATCATTTATCAAGGACTTACAAAGCCCCACACATCACACTGTCTGCCTCGCTTACTTCATTTAATCCAAAACACTCCTATGTGGTTGATATTAATATCCTCTTCACCTTTATACATGTGAAAATTAAGGTGAAAAAAATGAGTAACATGAAAAGATGAAACAGGTATTGAGCAATAAGCTAAAAATCAGGTTGCTGTCTCTGACTTCAACTTTTATGTTCCTGACCAGTATGTTAAATGCTTCAGGGGAACACCAGAGTTTGGCATAATATTAAATAATTTAAGTCTAATTTAAAAGAATTTAAGGATCACCAAATACAGAGAAGTACTAATATGCAGGGTAAGGTCAAAAAGCCCTTGGTAATACTCCATTTTATATATCACATTTTCTTTATCCACTCATCTATTGAAGGGCACGTAGGTTGGTTCCATAGCTCAGCTATTGTGAACTGTGCTGGTATAAACATTGATGTGGTTGATTTTAGATATTTTAATATAGACCGAGGAATGAAATAACTGGGCCATATTGCGGTTCCATTCCTAATTTTGAGAAATCCTGATACTATTATCCAGAGTAGTTGCGCTAATTTGCAGTATCACCAAAAATGTATGAGTGTCCCTTTCCCCCACATTCTCATCAATACCTTTTATTATTTGCATTCCTGATAATTTCTATTCTGACTGGGGTGAGATAAAAATCTCAATGTAGTTTTGATTTGCATTTCCCTTGTATTACTCAGCCATCAGGGAGAAAGAAATTATGGCATTTGCCAGTAAATGGAGGAAACTGAAGACTATATTATTAAGTGAAATAAGCCAAACCCAGAAAGTCAAAGGTGAAATGTTTTCTCTGATATGCTTAAGTTAGTCCAAAATAAGGGGAAAAAGAAAAGGAAAGCAGGATGGGGGTGCAGAATTCCATCAAAATAGAAGAAAGAAGGGACTTGAGGGGGAGAAGGGACAGAACAATCAAAGAACAGTGGAATGAATCTGACCTAACTTTCCTATGTAATGTATGAATATAAAACACTGTTTGTCACCATTATGTATATCCACAAGGCATCAATTAAAAAAAAACAACTGTAAGTAAATAACAGGAAGATCAGTAGTATAGAGGGAAGGGAACAGGGGGAGGGAAGATGGGAGGACAAGGGGAAGTACTAGGAATTGAATTAGAGCAAATTATATTCCATGCCTTTATACTTAAGTCAAGTGAATCTTTATGTTATGTATAACTAAAAAGAACCAGTAGGAAAAAGCACTTCTTAAAAAAAGCCTTTAGTGTAAAAAAAAAAAATGTCAGAGATAATCAACTTGAAAAGAGTAGAAGCTGGGCTGGGGTTGTGGCTCAGTGGTAGAGTACTTGCCTGGCATGTATGAGGCACTGGGTTCCATCCTCAGCACCACATAAAAATAAATTTTAAAAAATAAAGGTATTGGGTTCATCTATAACCAAAAAATTTTAAAACAGAGAGAGTGAAAGTTTGTTGTAGCTTATGCTTTCAGAGGTTCCAGTCCATGTTCAATTGATTCTATTGCTTTGAGGCCTTTGATGAAGCAGCATATCATGGCAGTGGGCACATGTTAGAGTAAAATTGCTCACCATGATGGTTCAAAAATGAAAAAGAAGGGCCCAGGGATCCAACATCTACTTGTAGGGCTCACCTCTAATGCCTAAACATCTTTCTACCAGGCCCACATCTTAAAGGTTTCACTACCTCCCAGTAAATCGTGCCATGGACTGGGGACCAAGTCTTCCATATAAAGGCCTTTGGGAGAAATTCTTCATCCAAACTGACACTTGCCAACATTTTTTTTTGTGTGTGTGCAGTGCTAGGGATTGAACCAGGGCCTTGGGCATGTTAGGCAAACACTCTATCAACTGAGCTATATCCCTAGCCCCTGACAAAGCAAGGAAGTGGAACCCTTGTGCAATGCTGATGTAAATATAAAATGGTATGAAAAGAAGCATAGCAGTCCCTTAAAATATTAAACACAGAATTATATATGACCCAGAAATTGCACTTATGAGTATATAACTGACAAAAAGTAAAAGCAGGGACACAGACATTTATACTTCCATGTTCACAGTGGCATTGTTCATAATATCTAAATATAAAACCCAAGTGCCCATCAAGGTATGAATAGATAAACAAAATGATGTGAGATATATATATATATATATATCATTCAGCATTAAAAAGAAAATAAATCTTAATGTGTAGTACAACTTGGAGAACATCAAAGACATTGTAAGACATTCTACTAAGTAAAATAAGCCAGTCACAAAAGGTCAAATAATATATAATACTTCCTATAGCCAGAAGTATACATAAAGTATAAGGGTGGTTGCCAGAGTTGATAGATGTATGAAGTAAGGAATTAAGTGTTTAATGGGTACAGAGATTCAACTGGAGAATGCAGAAAAGTTCTAGAGATGAAAGGTGGTGATGGTAACACAATAATGTGAATGTAGTTAATACTGCTAAATCATATGCTTTAAAATGGTTTAAATGGTAAATTGTGTATTATTATATTGACCACAATTCTTAAAAACAAAAAATTACATCAATGAATTAGTTTTCTTAAAAAAATAAAATTTTGAAAAATTCAAAAGATAGCAACAAGGTAAAAAGGCAAATAAAAGTCTGGAAGAAACTTTAAAAAATAAAAATAAAAAAGCCTTTAGTTAGAGTGTTTTTGTTTCCTTTAATTTTTTTCCATCCCTAATATTACGAGTGTCTTTGGGATCTAATTCATACAAAATTGATTCATACACATACATCCATCAAATGTCATTTAATCATTTTATCATTAGAGTCCAATTTTAAAATTGGGTTGGTCTCAGAAAGTATGAATACAGGTTTCTTCCTAGGCAGATTAACAGATACCCCCATCAAAAGCTACCAAATAAACTGCTCTATATCTTTCTTTTTTTCTTTTTTTTAAAATTTTTATTATTAGCTATTCAAAACATTACATAGTTCTTGACATATCATATTTCATACATTTGATTCAAGTGGGTTATGAACTCCCCATTTTTACCCTGTATACAGGTTGCAGAATCACATTGGTTACACATCCACTTTTTTACATACTGCCATACTAGTGTCTGTTGTGTTCTATCTCTTTCTGTGAGAAATTTAGATCCAGACAATTGACTTTAACAGACAGTGAATCAGAGGTTTCTCCATCCTGAATTTTCTTTGTTTAATGTTTTTTTTTTTTAAATATATATGAAGTTTGTGTTGGTTAAGCAAGAACAGAAATAAATTTAAAATAAAACTTTAAAAAGATATTCCTGTTGGTTAAGCAGGGTTACTGAAGTTTTTGTTTCATTTTAAAATTATATTTATCATGTTATCTCAAATACTTTACTCAAATTCTACTGTTCTCCCATGAAAAATGAATAGAATTTAACTGAGTCATTTTAGTGACAATAAAAGGTATTCTGTATCAGAAATGTTTTGAGAATTTTGTCTTACTTCTGAATTTGTTTTTGTTTTCCCATGTAAAATCTCCTATGGAAATTAATGCAAGTTTTGAAAAATATGTATTACTAGGAATGGAACCACTATATGACCCAGCTACACTACTCCTCAGTATTTATCCTAATGAGTTAAGTAAGCATACTATTAAAAAATAAATACATGTCTTAAAGAAAGCTATATATGATGCAATTAAATCAATATGTACATTCCATGATGAAAAATGTGCAGTCCAACTATATCAGGAACCATAATAGTTTGCTATTAATGAATATTAACTATATATGTCATTAGCAAAAATCCATATTTTAAGTAAAAAGAGATTTTAACTACTTGTAAAATATATATATTATATATATATACACACACACACAACTTGTAATATATACACACACATATACATACACACACACACACACACACACACATGCACAATATTTTTAAATCAACCTGTGTCAATCCATTTGGAGTTATTTTTGAAGCAAAGCAACACTCTTATATGCCTCATCCTTCATTTTGCTGTTTTGCAACTATATTTATTAAGATACAAAAGCATTTAGGAAACAACTTAAATTTATGTTAATAATTCAATAAAAATTATTAAAATTATTTGATCTGTGGTCAAGAAACTCATAATTTTATATACAAGGGAAAAAAGAAGCCATTTGTCACCCAAATGTGTGATCTCTTCTTTGATATTTCAGAATTTTTTTTTGGGGGGGGGGGCTTTACCCTTTGATACCAATTTCTTCCCAGTTATAAACATTTTATTTTTATTTAAGTGAGTGGTTGTTTATAGGGAACTGTCAACTCTTTTAGTATTATGCCTTAAATTATTTCTGAAAGATTCACTTTTAGCATAAAACAACTTTGCATATTAATAAGTTCATCAGAAACATGTTTGCTGAGATTTAGCAACTGTATAATAAATATGGAATGGCAGTGATAGAGTTGTTAAATTTCAGCACATAGATTTCTAATGCATTTTACTGAGTAATCCAGGAAATAATCACCCTACTAAATCCAAGTTAAATACCTGATGGAATATTAAGATATTTAATTAAATATAAAGTTATGTGGGTGATTTTGTACAGTGGTTAAGAAAGAAGTCCATGAAATATTAATTCCATTCACCATAAAGCACACACTTATCTCTTGTGAAGTTAGTAAGTTAATTCAACTATTTCCGCAAATATATATATATTTATATATATATATCCAAAATAAACTAAATAAATAAGGGGAGAGAATGCAGAGGAGACTTTTTTTTACTAAAATAACAAGAATTGGTAAATAAACATTAAGATAGTTAAAGAAAAAAAACAGGGAAATCCTGTTATTTCATCCCTAGTGATTCTATTACAAAGGTGCAAATGGTTGGCCACTGAGACTACAAATTAATCTCCTTTATAGGTTATCAGAACAGCATTCCTGCAGACCAAAGTAGGCCCTTCCTACACTTGCAAATTTTGACAATCTTAAAGCTTTTCTTACTTTGTGAGGAAAAATTGCCACAGTTCTCACTGTTAAAGACAACAGGATTATCATGTAGTTGAAAATTTGGGCATAATAAAAATCACAGACCTGATAGAGGATGACAGGATGACGAATTTATGGATGAACAGCATGGCATAGGATAAAATGGAAGATGAAGAAAGAGAGGAGGAAGACACTGGATTAGGAACGAGTGAGTTCCAGATTAGAGATATAGGATCCATAATGCAACACCTTATGTAAGTTACCTTACCTCTCTATGCCTTATTTCCTCATCTGCTATATAAGAACAGAACCATATGACCCTGAAGATTCTTTAAACTAACCTTCAAGGAAGTCCAGCAAATATGGAAGCTACTGCACCATTTTTTAATCCTCATCACTTAGTTATTCATTCATTTGCACCTTTATTTATTCACAAGTATTTACTGAACACTGCTAAGGTATGAGCCTTACACTGTGCCTCAAGGATACATAAGTGAACAGTGAGCACCTTGTACACTCTCAAATTCAATGCCTAGAAATGGAAATAAGATGAGGAGCCAGAGAGACACAATAGTGAAGCTGGGTGAATATGTAGTATGAAGGGCATTATCTATCATGTGTAAAAATGCAATGGTGAACATCAAAAGAGTATTTTTTCCTTCCACATGGGGTAATATGATCAAATTTTTGTTCTGATATTCTGTGGGAATTGGAAGGAGAGACAAATCTGAGATCCCTGAACTGCTGTAGTAGTGAAAAAAAATTTTAAATTACTGTGAACCCAATATTTTTATATATAAATGGAAATCATAGCTACGTTGGAAGAGAGTGGCGAAGAGTAAGGTGAAATATAGAGGGCACAAACACTGAGAAGTTAAGTAATTTACCCAAGGTCACAAAACAAGTAAACAGTAGAATTAGATTTTGAGCCCACATCTGTTCTTCTCAAAGCCCTGGGCTGCTACAGACAGCTATTTAGAGTCAATCTGGGGATTGTATTCACATAAAGTTCAATTATAATTAAACAGAGAGAGCTGAATATTCTGGTGGGTTATTTTTACACCCGTCTTAAATATTACATTGCTAAAATTAATTTTACAACATTCCAGATTTTTATAATTTCATCATATGATTTATTTTCTAGTGGGAGAATTATACTGTAGGATTGGGCATGGCTATTACTCATCCAAGATTTTCAAGACAGCCTTTATTCAAAATTCCACACCATTTTCCTCACACCATTAAAAGGTTCTAACAAAGCCAGCAGGTCATTATCCAGACTCTATATTAGAGTGGTACAATTTTGAGAATGTACTCAGAAAACTTGGTTTGCTAAGTGTAAATATACAGAAGTTCAAAGTGTACCTTGATATGTGTGGGTATGGTATATTGGTAGAAATTCTGGGATAGAAATATTGGAAGGTGATTGCATTAGAGGTATCTAATTTTGGTTTATGGTAAAGTCTATAATTAATTATAAAAATCTGAATTTTAACATGTTAACAAACTATATAGTGATTCACATGCATAATAAGTTTGGGGAACTCTTGATTTAGGAAATGATACCTTTAAAAAGGGTACTACACATTAAAGGTAGTCACTAGGCATTTTCATATTGGGGATGAGAAATTAATCACTGAAGTTTGAATATGTCACTTAGAGGTACTTGAAGAGAGAGATGATCTAGTGATATAAGACCTTTTGTGATTTACTTTTGTGCATAGGGGCAGTATCTCTTCCATAGAATTTTCACTTCCCAAGTAGAATGGAACGTTTTCTGTCTCATATTTCAGTCAGTTTGTGTTTTTATTAAATCAGATGACTGCAGGTAGAATAGAGGCAGAGCATGTGCTACATTTATTGCTGTAAGATTTATGAAAAGCAATATGACATGATAACTGTCAATCACCAGTGGTGGCAGATTTCTTTTAGGGAGAATAATAAGACTCTCTGAATACATCTGCTACTTGAACTACTTAACCAATGGCAACCAAAATATAACTGGCACAATTTTAAGTAGGAGGTAATACTCACATTTTTAAAATCTCACATTTTAAAATCTGATGAAGCATGTTACTTTGTTCTCATAAGCTAATGATAGACTATATATTATTTTTAAAATAATTTTTAAAGTTTCTAGTATTGGTTTCTATAAGAAAAAGTGAGTTCAGAATGCCTTCCTTGAATGAGGAATAATTAGGGGAAAGAAAACTCTAAATATTTCCTAAATGAACAAAAATTAAAGAATACTGAATGGGCCAGATAAAAAAATTATTAAAAATGTTCAAATGTAGAAGTAGAAGGCAGAGTGTCCTAGGAACCAATTTGACCATAAGCTTGAACTCTATGCTTTAAAAAAAACCCATAGATTCAGTAAAAATGAGCTCACAGTGAGTAATAAGAATTATGAAGCCATGAAATCTCCAGCAATCCCACACATCCTCCTGAAAAAGTTCAATATGCGTATAGTTAAAATAGTTGCAAAACCTCCTTAGCGTGACTTTGGGGAATCGCCCAATGAATATGCATCATTGAAACTTCCCACCTCTTTCCTCCTAGCACTTCCTTATTAATAGCTCCATGCTTTGAGAGCCCACTTGAAACCTGAAACATCATTTTCCTCATGGATTACTTTATGCTTTAGTGTAAAAATTCATTTTCTAGAAGATGAAATGATATTCTTACCCGTTTCACAGCTGGACCCAGTGAAGCCTTGTGGGCAGGCACACACATTAGCAGCAATACAGGCTCCTCCATTTCTACAGCCATCTTTGCAAAATGCTAAAATAATTTAGATACATGAATAAAGAATGTAAGGTACATGATTTTAGCATGTTAGAAGTATTTCAATAATCTCAAAGTCCAACTTCTTTCATTTTCTTAGAGGTGTGGATGTCAAATTACATAAGCTATTATAATTTCCAATATTTTCTAATATTATAATACTAATATTTTCCATCCGTGTAAGAAATTTCAACACAATTAGTAAAGCTACTATTTCCAATGTGAAAGATATTTACCAGTAAAACAAAATAGTGAAACTTCTTTTAACAAAACAGTAAGTTGCACAATAAGAAGCACATTAAAATTCAGATTCAATCTCATTGTAACAATTTGAAAATAAACCTAAAAAATGGTAGCTCTCCTAGACACTGAGACAAGGAAATAGGAGGGGATTTGGATCTCATAGGGCTGTGACCATTCTAAACATCAACCAAAGTATCAGAATTAGGCAGATACCCCATCCTTTGAAAAGTTCTAAACCAAGTCCTGTTGGCTTAGAATTTCTCAATAGTAAGAAGAATTCATTATAGTGATCTTTGGGGAGAGTCTGACATTTCTCAGGTAAGGATAGGTCAGAATACAGGATTAAGGGCAAAGACATTGTAAAGACTGATGTATTAAAATGAGTTTGAGAATAAAGGGAAACTTTTTCTGGAAGTAGGAAAAGGAGCTAAGATTTGAATCCCCGTATGGGTCATCTTTTGGGATGTGTTGCCTTCAAAGAAGTTCAGGGAAAAATAAAAGAGAGAGAGAGAAAAAAAAGGAAAACAAGGCAGGTAGGAAAAACAACAACAAAAAAAGTGATTAAAAACCAAGATGGGAGAGACTGAGTTTCCCTCAAAGCTTCTGTTTCCACTTAATTTTATACTTTTGGCTCTTTAAGACTCAGAGGCTACTTTCTCAGATTGACAGTATCTTATAAATGAACTAGACCAGGTTGTTTCAGGCACTGAGGCTAAAGTTTTGTCTAGTTTTTTAGCATGTGCTTCTTCTAGTTAGCTAGGATATGCTTTCTTAGGGTAATGGAATGTAGAAATCGTAAATTCTGGTGCTAAGTTAAAGGAATAAACACAAAGAAGCCATGTGCCTCTGTTGGTCCTCAATCCTAAATCTGTCTCCATTCTGGGGGGAAAAATACCTGGCTCATCAAGGATTCACAAATGGATTTCAAATATAAACCTCATAAATAAAAAATAATACATCTGCCAGACCATGTGCACATTTTCTTTGAAGTAATTTGCAAGGTTGCAGCCTACTGATGAAGCACAGAACTCAATGATTCAGATTCTACATCTAAACTACTTATATCTCAGCTTTTCTCCATTTCCAACAGAGATACAGGAACTTGGGAGTCTATTCAAGCAATTTTTAGGAGAATATTGACATTGTCTAAAGTTCTCCTTCCTTCAAACATAGGAATTATATCTGCATCTGCTTATAATTTCAAGAGTTCTTTATGTTATAAACTTCACTCTTCATATCAAAAAGAAATCAGAATCAGTAGGAAGTAAGAGAAAGAAGATTTGGGGCTCACAGATGAAATCTTAATCCTCAACAAATTCTCAGAAGATCCAAATTTTGAAGCAAGCCCTCTGGGATAAGTTAGACTCTGTATAGTTTTTCTAAGCAAATCCTAGTGGTATTTGGACCCAAAGGGGGTAGACCTTCTTTGAATGATAGACACTAAAGATTTCCACAGAGTTTTATAAACCCAGGGTAATATTTTGGAGCACCAACATCTGGCTCCAATGTATTACACACCAGGCCTTAAGACCCATGCTTATGAGCCATCGCATTAATATTATTCCTTGGTCTTTCCTACCTCCAGAGAGGAAGACTATGAACCACACACAAGGCCCTCAGTTATTGTGTAAGACATCCAGAACATTGACGGTAAGGGAGAGGGGAAGGGAAAGATGCTGTATATACATAATGGAAGAGAACCTGGCATCCAACCCTTTTACCTTTGCATGTGGTGCCATTCCCTGTATATCCAGGCTTGCAAACACAGTTGTGTCCTCCTACAGTGTTGAAGCATAAAGCATTTTCATCACAGTTGTGCTGATTTGTGACACACTCATCATGTTCTGAAATGAGGAATAAAATGTTGTTACCCAAAGATATATTTTCAAAGATACTATATTTTAAACTCTACCTATATCTTGTTTATATAATGAGAATTCATTTAACCACAGACATATACAAATTGCAAACTAAAAAAGACCTCAGATTTTGAAGTAGTACTCTGAGTGTACACATCATTTACATTTCCACAAACATTAAATACAAAAGGATTTGGAGAACAGGCCCACCAATAGTAGAACAGAAGTTGACTGGGACAAGGATGGGGATTAATTCTCAGAAGTATATTCCAAAGTCAGCTGTGAATATTCTTTGTTGGTTAATATCTGGGGAGTAATTATAGTAAAATAACTCTGCCACCTAACTGTTCCCTGAGATAGGGAACAATATGAAATTGTATTACTCCATGAGTCATGACTGTAGTACAATGGAATTGTACTTCTGGGAGTTAGGTGCCTGTGGTTAACACCTCCATCCACACTTGGGGGCATAAAGATACTTATGCAAACTGTTGGGGGAATATTTGACCGCCTTATTAAATTCCTTCCCTCTTCGCAAACAAAGTATTATATATCTATTACATAAGTTAAATTGGATTTTATAATATGTATAAATGCAAACTTTAAAAGAAACAACCAATATAGTGTCTCCTTTGATTGCTTATAACTTGATACTTTCAAAAGCACTGAATCATTTGATCTTTCCAACACCCCATTAAGAGAGGCCGAACCAGTATCTATCATCATTTTAAAGAGGAGTCAGTGGTAGTTCAAAGTATTGATGTATCCTGCCCAAGTTCACAGGAATATTAGGTAACTTCAGAATTCTAGCATTCATCAAAAATGTAAATGTTAAAAACAATTATAGTGAATATGGAAAGGAAAACAGACCTAACATCAGAGTCAAGATGAACAGAAAATGAAGTATGTTAAGTAAATACACACGTTATCCAGATAACATCCCTGCACAACACTACTTATTAGTCTTTCACAGAAATATTTAGACCTAAAATTAAAAATGTATTTTATTAATTTACATTGATTGAGCCATATGAAATAAATTATGAGAGCAAAAAATAATGCTTGATTTTCATTCTATAACTCTATTACTTGTGCCATTATAATGATAATGTACCTGTAACTTTGAAAAAACTGCCTTTGGCACAACCAACTGAGATTAGACTAGAATTATTCACTACAACTAATAAAACAGAATATCTTGTGTTTTATTTTTAAAAAATAAGGATTAACATTTCATTATGATACTTTATGTCTCCTGCTATAAGAGCTCACAGTTATGATACCTTTAATCACAGCACTGTAATAAAATTCTTAGAGACCATTCCCAAGAATCCATCAGAAGAGAGAGTTCAAACACTGAGATTATAGAATTGCATGAAGAATACCTTATTTTCCAAATTCCTCACTGAATTACTCAAAATTGTACAAAATTACACCCCCTAATAGTATAAGAAAACTTCCTGGTTTTTAATAAGTTCATGCTTACTATTGGTAGTTTAGGGGTAAAATACATAGATCACACATGTGCTTCTTCATTGGTATTACACTTGAATGGCCATGACATTGCAGAGGAACCAGAATGGTCAGCCCACCTTCCTTTGGATTCTGTGGCCTGATGTAAAATAAATCTACATTCTGAAGTTTGCACCTGGTGCCAATTTTCTTCCCAGTGGAATTCAAAGTGCCACAGCTAATCTATAAATCTCTATATGAACAACCATATCCCTGTAAGAATAGCTGTTGAACGATCAGACGCTGCTTTCATTCCTGTCAGCTGTGTTCTTAATCAGGCCATACTCACTGGGCACAGGAAGGGGCTAAAAAGATTTGGTTTAGTACCCAGGATGATAATGTTCAATAAATGTTAAATAACTACACAACCTAAGTCCTGGTTTCCTCTGTTGTGTTCTACTGTCTTGGCAGGGCTCCCAGGCAGTTCAAGGTAGAGACAGTTTTCAGGTTCTGACATACACCTATGCCTTTACACATATTGCTCCTTTTGTCTGAAATGTTCTCTTCCTCAGGTTCTTCTGGAAAACTCTGACCATCTTCACTGATTACACAAAAATTTCATGTCATTTATGAAAATACCTGCAAATTAAGAGCTACTATGTTTTCCCTAGTAGAATATTCCAGGTTATGCTAATGTATTTTAATTATCTACTTCTCACTGTTCTTCTATCTCCACCCCTCCTGCAATGCCTGCCCTGGAACTGTGAATTTTTTATAATAATTTTGATTATTTTGTGTTCCATTTCAGTATTCAAAGAATAAATCTTGAATAAATGATTGAATATATTTTATTTGTTTCTACGGAACTGATGATTTAACCCAGCTCTTTACCCCAGCCCTTTTTACTTTTTATTTTAAAACAGGGTCTTACTATGTTTCCAAAATTGGCCTTAAACTTGCAATCTCTTGACTTAGCCTCCTGAGTTGCTGGGATTACAAGTATAACAGCAAACCCATCTTGCAATTAAATGGTGAATGAATAAGTGTAAAAATAAATAAATAAATAATAAAAATAAGTTTAGTAAGATAGGAGTTACTTCTATCATCATCCAAGTCAATACAAATTTGTTCAATTGTAGGGTAGGTAACAAATGGGAGCTATTTTTTAAAATCTGATCTATTTTTACACTCATTTACTATGTTGGTTTTTATTTGATTTGGGATATTTCAGGTAACAAGAACATATATTAAAACAGAAAATATTAATTTCTTTGTATCATCACTTAATTTTCATACTACTAAGTTGGCAATAGTTATAATCATCAATGAAATAAACTGAGACCCTAGGAAAAGTCTAAAAATTTCTATACTCTGACAGAAAAGTAAACTTTGACAGTCCTTTCTCAAACAGAATGCAAGTGAAACAATAAGCAACTATTCTATAGAGTCATCATTAAAAATAGTTAATAATTGCTACTCCATATTGTTTTGGTCAAATGTTAATTTATGACTCCCTGAGGATTACATTATCAACCTACCAGTCCACCTCTTGATTTTGAAACTTCCTCTAATAGATTCAAAGTATAATAAACAAAATTAAGGAAGAAAATTTTAATATAAAATTATAATCATTATTATTTTCCAGTGTTCAAAAAAAGCAAGTCAGGATGTAATAGGGAGCGGATTCCATTTTTTATTTCATATATACTGAAAAGCAGATATGCAGCTATGATGGTTGGAATATCCAATCCATATGCTTCAATGCTATTTCCACATTATCAGTAAAGATTTCATTGTTCATGTGAAGAGGTAATCCAAGTGACAGCTGAAATTGCAATGAAATACATCTCTAACTCTTCTGCATTACAAATAATAGCACATGGTTATTTTAATAAAAATTGAATTATTCACTGAATCTATGAATTGGACATTTAAATAAAATGAGAAAAAATAAACATATGGAAAGAAAATATCATCAGTCAACAATCTCAAGCAGAGGAAATTTGGGTGTCAGTCAATATAGTATAATATATATAATATTATAGAAGTAATCTTATAGAAGTACCTGGAAATGATTCGTTCTGTATACCACAATTTTTTTTGTCTCTCAATCTCTACATAAAACATAAAACTGATTTCACACCAGTGACAAGGTTCAATATAGTAAAATTCCTCCATAGAAAAAATAACAATATTCAGCCCAAAAGGCAGTGTAGTTCAGTAGTAGAACACTTGCTTAGCATATGCAAGGCCTAGGTTTTATCCCCATCACCACACACATGCAGACACACACACAAAGAATTCAAAAATAGTAATAATATATGTACATGGATTCCTCCAAATGCAGATGGTACATATAACATTAATAGTTTGTTTTCATTGATTTACTCCTAACTTGGGGATGTCAATGTACCCCATATATTTTAAAACTCCATTCCCAAAAATGTCACCAGTCATGTAATAATTCATAGCTGGACTTAAGCTGAGGTTTACATTTAGTATTCACATTGAGTTGCTTATCTTTAGGCAAAACAGACACTCTAAAATTTACATAGTTTTCTTGCTCATGATTTCAACAGATATATAGTACAATAGCACATGTTCTATTCGAGAATTTCAGCATGATATAAAATGAAAATACTGCTAAAATAGGTGTGAAAAACTCTTGTTGAAATAGATCTACATTTAAATTTATTAAATACACTTCCCCCCCCCAAAGTCTATTGTATATTAGGGTCTTCTTAGGATGAAAAGATGATTATAAAGAGAGCCACCTTCAAAAATCTTACAGTTTAGCTTGGTAGTTAGTACAGAAACAAATGCCTTTAATACATGGCCTTCATTATGTGAATCATGTAAATGTGTAAACTCTGTTTACAGAGGGTTGCAAGAGATCAAGGGATAAAGAAGTCATTTCTGGTTGGGTCAGGTGGGAATCCAGGAATAACTTCTTGTAGAATAGAATATTTGACCCTGATATTTTTTACTATGTTGTGAGAGGAGGCACAAATTTCAAACTGAATGACTATTCATGTGCTTTGCTTCTTTTGGTTTTAGAATAGTAAGGCCCTTATAAGTTTGAATGAACCTGAATGATTTATCATAATTGTAACCGTGTTTTATTGCTTACTATATAACACATAGTTTGCAACAAACATTATCTCATTTAGTCTTCATGATAATTAGAAAACATTATTTTATAGAAAACTAAATTTGGTTTGTAAGGTTAATTTGCTGAAGATCACTGAACCAATAAGTGAGAATTGTGAATCATAATAATTGATTTTTAAAGACATATTACTGATCACTTAGCAATAGTTGCCCAATGTATTTAATGCTGTATTTCCCCCAGTCTATTTCTTATTCTAACATTTGTAAATTTACCCATAGGTCTTTAATGTTTCCCCATTTTAATGTCTTTTTGTTGTATGTAGTCTTCTGTTGTTTCATAATTAGAAAATTATCATTTCATTATTGCATTTTCTCCCATAATTTAAATGTGTACAATAAAAATCCTTAGAATAACAGAACTTATAGGGCAAAGAACTGAGGTAACTTTCTCTTCATACTAAAATCTTTATTTTCACAAGGTTAAGACAAGCTTTTAAAAAGGAAGATACCAAATATGGTAAAGTAAGAACCCCTGCAAAACAAAGTGACCAAAGAGTTTAATACAGCAGCATTAATTCCCCCAACTTGAAAAATCTCTTGAAGCTCAATATTAGAACAGTTAAGCAAACAGATAGCTTTAATGTCTGAGAGCCCTTTCCTCTGACCCAGTGACATCCATGGTCCTAGTGACACTATCCATTGCTCCCAGAAATTCCACTTCACATACTCAGCAGAATCCTTGAACCTCTGGCTAAACATCTTTATACTCTAAATTCTATCCATCTGGCAACAGAACACAATACAGTTTCACAGCAGGTCTACTACCCTTAGAGAAATTATTTTCTCTTCTGGTGGATTCCTTTAGCCATAAAAATATATTGTGTATGCTGTATATTGTACTCTTCTTTCCAAATCTAGAAATGTTGGGGAAACCACAGGTTAAAAAAATATAAAAGCTTCTTCACTTTCCATGACTCAAGTGTTTCCTGGAATATCAACTTCACATTAGTAAACTGTCTCTTAGATTGTGGCAAGATACTACCCTAAACAGTGTCAACCTACCTCTGGTTTTAACTATTATCTGATTATTATAAGCCGGAGAACAAGTTCCTTAGGTTTAAGACTAAGTAAGTCTGGAGCAAGGAAGCACAGAGTAGTGTGCATTACTCATGAAATGCTTATAATAAATAGCAGCATCAACTACGCAGAGAGATGGTTTATCTCAGAAACGTATAGCTGCATAGTCATTTTCCTCTTCTGTAGATCAGATTGCTTGCTTTAAGATATTAATGAATTTTGCAGACGCTCATCCATAAGTGTCCCTGTCAAAATAATTACATAGTTATCTGCACTGGCCTGTGAAGTGCATCATAACAGCACAGCCCACAGATCAGTAATACTGAGACTTCATTTTACCCTAAAAAGATGGGCAACAACTGTGAGTACTCAGATAAAAGACATCATGTCTATTCTATGGAACTAAACATTTGAACTTGCCTACAGCTACTTACTACTACTGTAACAAGATAATTATTTTACCCCGTATCTTTTTCAAAATGACTTCAGACTATGTTTAAAGAATGTTCTATCTATTTCAACTCAATAATTTCCAAGAGCTTTGGGTCTACAAGAAAGAATTGGAACTCGTTCCTCCCTCCCTCCCCCCTTCCTCCCTCCCTCCCTCCCTCCCTTCCTTCCTTCCTTCCTTTTCACAGATACTTTGTGGTCTAGCATATGGAGACGTTGAGTTTGCCACCTCTATTAATACAAATCCCTGTAACCAAAACATTTATGCCCCAATGATTACTGATTTTTGAGGGACACTGTTACGACTTGTTAGATGATTTAAAATGTCCTCAATCAATTATGTAATACTAATACCACAACTTAATATGTAGGATAAAGAAGAAAAATGAGAAAACCATGTACTATTTTAATAGCAATAGCAGGGAGAAAATGTGATACAGGGCACCTCTGATTTCCAGACAGGTTTGAATTTAGATGTCATTTTACTGTAGTTTTGTAGTCCTGAAAAAGCCAATCTTTTTAAGTTCAAAATAAGAAAGTCAAGATGTTTATTAGAGAGATATTGTAAAGAATAAATTTCAAAGATTAATATAAAGACCCTAGCAAATAACAAACACACAGTAAACGTTAGCTATTTACTTCAGTGGGAAAATTTCTTTTGCCTTCATTAGATAATGTCCTATCTTTTCCATTTTAATTCTATAGAGAAGACCTAAATGTTCCACAGAGTTTGTTCTTTTTATAATTATTTCTGAAATGAAGTATATTTTGGATTTTTTATTCTAAAATGCCACTTTCAAAGGTGACATCATAGGGAAATGCTTGCTGTCATACTGATGAAAGGCATTCATTTTGATTCTTATGATTACCTTATTTATTCACTTTATATTACAGAAAAAATATTTCCTACAATATTATTTTAACATAAATCTGCTTTTATTACCATTAAAATAACTTCAAGAAATCATACCTTAAACATGTTTGATGCTCACACTGGCAGCAAACTCTCTCAAACTCATTTTTAACATCCAAACGTTTTTTGTTCACTATTCAAGTTTCCTGTTCACTGACCATACCTACTCAATACTGACATCTTGTTATTCTTCAGTTTTGCTTGGCAACTAGAAATTTTTTTTCAGATGTCCTCCCTCTGCCATGCTTGGTTTATTTTCTTCCAGTCTTTTCACTTGTATGCTCAGCCTCCTTTCCTAATCTTTCTTTGATTAAGAATCTTAACAACCAAAGTACTCTCAAATTTCCTCCCTTCCCTTTAGTAATTTTACAACAAAATCCAAATTCTGGTTTTACAGCAAAAACTTGTTTTGTCTCATTTGGGGTTCGTGGAACAAGCTTCAACTGAACACACTGTAGGGCAACAAAATCTTGAAACTATCAGCCAGATAATTTACATTTATTTTCTCAACACATTATTGAAGTTTCTTCTGTGAGGTTCCAGTGTTCTGAAAGATACACAGATGCATGATTTGAGATTTTTGATCTTGAGGAACTTTTAAACAATTAGAAGACTGATGATATGAACAGGTAACTAACTATGATATGTAGTAGAAGTTGTTTAGTGCTGTAAGAGAAAATAATAATAGTAATTGAGGACAGTAGCTAATTCTTTAGTCATTATTACATGCTATAAAGCATCATGTAAAGTTTGTTTTTATATCCACTATACTCTTTAGTCTTCACAAAAGCCTTTGCATGTAAGTATTATTATTATTCTTCATTTCAAATGGGACTATAGAACTTTCTTACATCAATTATGTTCCTTGTCCAACAGCATTTTGCCAGAAAGTGACAAAGTCAGGAATCACCTTCATCACTTTACAAACTCCAACCTACAAACAAAGAGTTCATGAGACTTGAGGAGCTCAGAGTGAAGACTAACTGAAGGGTCTGGGAAAGCATAAGGAAATAGGCAAGCAGATGGGTCTTGGAAGATGAGTGGGGGGTTAGCACCAAAGGGTAAAGATGGGAAAGAGGGTTTTACAGGAAGAGAATATGGGTGCAGGAGATAAGAACATGGGACATGAATGAGCCATCAAGTAATTGAGCTGGAAGATGCTGATGATTGAAAGATATAGTACGGAATAAGTGTTGGTAGGATGCAGAACATAATATGATTTTTATCTGGTAGGCAATAAAGCAATAGTGACAACTAAGAAATAAAAGGCTACATGCCAAAATTAGAGATGATTTTTAAGAAAATTAATCTAATAGCAATGTGTAAATGTGGAGGGATTAACTTCATTGACAAATTGAGTTTCCCATGTTAGAAATACAGCATTCCTCTTTCTCTTTTTGATCCTTTTTTCTTTTTATTTAATCCTCTTGAGTCAGATTATTCCCGAGAGCTGAATCAGGAGTCTGTGCAACACTAAGAGGAAGAGGAAGACAGCATTAACAAAGGGAACAATGAAAAGAAACTGGGTGCTTATTACCTGCCAAGGACTGGGCTGAGCAACACATACATGCAACATACAAACTGCATACAGTAGTCATATCTTACTACAGACATTCCAGTCTCTGTGCTCCTGTGGAACTAAACTGTACTAAATATAGGATCTGAAGTTAAATGGACAAAGTGATGAAAAAAGGGGCAGATTTAGACATAGAATTCAAGAGGTTCCAAAGTGAATCAATATCTGTGCCTAGAGAAAAAAAAAAGGCATTAGGTAACTCAGGCTGTGAATCAGGGCACCTGAGAAGATGGTGTAAAAATAAATAGAAATAAGACAGCTTCTTACTTTTAAGGATTTTGCTATGCTTGTTCTTGTTTTTTTGTTTTGTTTTGTTTTGTTTTGTTTGTAGGGCATAGAAGAAAATGGAAGTAAGAAATTAAAGTATAAAAGTAAGTACTGTATTAGAACACTGAATTTATTCTAATGGTGATGCTAAAAGAACGAGTAAACATTCTATCCAAAATCTGTCTGTTAGACATACACTTAGGTGGTAAACCTTTGGGTCTAATTTATTAATCACCGCAACATCCAACACAAAACTAGTCTCCAATGAATATCTGTTAAGGAGTGCATCAATCACAATGAAATGTGTCTCACTTTAACATACACAGCAGTTAGAGACCTGCTAATGCAGTCTGGTCAAGGGATTTGAGAGCAGCAATCCTGTTTATTTCTATTTTCTCTTCAAATTCTTGCCCGATCTCTCTGTCCTTATTCCTAATACATGGCACCTCTAAGAACATCACAGGAAAATGTTCAGGTCATGAGAAGAAAAATTTCAGATTTCTTACCCACAGAAATCCTCAGCTAAATCTATCCATAAGCCTTTCTACCTCCAAAACCAGGAATCTGGGACTCACCATGGACTTCTCTCTCATTTCTTCTCACCCTCCACATCCTAGGGGCCAAGTCACTTAGATTCTAGTTCCCTGGCAGTTCTCATTTCCATCCCCCTATTTCTATGACCAATGTCAGCAGCTGCCAAATTTTGGGCACTAAATATCTCTTGTTTGGATTAGGCCAATGGCTTCATGATGACAACACTGCCTCCACTTTGATTCATCTCCAGACCACTATCAGAATGACTTTTCATGAGATTTCATGAAAAATCTCATCTCCTCTCTCCCCTATCCCAATTCTTTGTTCCTTTCTCTTTTTAGTGAAACATTGTTTTTATCAGCCATCAAGGCACTGCATACAAATGAAGACTTTCATCATGATCCTTTGCTTTCACCAAACTATGCCACTGACTAATCCACTGCATCATTTTATTAACAAATTATTTATTGAGAATCTGCTAAAGGCCAAGGATACTAAAAGCGGAGAACTGTGTATTTTACGTAACATCTCCTGCTTTCACACAACCCATCCTCTTTCAAGAAAGCCCTTCCCACTCTCTGTGTCTCTAGTCACCTCTGAATCAGATAAGAATGACTCCTTGAGAAAACTTTCTTGAAATATTTGAAAGCCAGAGTCTGTAACGGTTGAAAAAGAATGTTGGAGTCAACCTGCCTTGGTTCAAATCCTGACTCTGTCTTTTATTAGGGGTGAGGTCTTAGGCAAATTACTTAATCTCTCTTGTGGACAGTTTTCTACTCTGTAAAATACCCAGCAGGATGTACATCAGTAACCAGTAATCAACCAAATATTTCCGTAGTAAAAAATATGACTATTTATACCAAATAGGATCAATAAAGATAAGAAATGTCCTCACATCATCAAATATTGCTGCTAAGAGAATTTTAAAAATAAAAATAAGGGGGAAGTTCAGAATTATGAATAAGAGATCTGGCTAAGTATGTTCTTCATAGGGTTGAGGATCAAATGAGGTGATTGATGTATGGAAAGCACTGAGAATGATCTTGGCACAAGCAGTAGCTCATGAGGTATGTTAAACTAGTAAGGGATTATGGATTTCCTTACTTGCCCCATCATTTCAGCACATTCTTTATCATAGATCTTTGAATTCTCAGTTCTTGCTGTAACATCTGACACATCTTAAGCATTTGATTAATGTGGATGAGTAAATGATAGTCAGGGTCTAATATACACAAAATCAACATTCCTCAAATTCTCCATGTACATCAAACTTCTGGAGTTTGGTGTACTCACTCAAATCCGCATAACATGTTTAAGACAACAGCATCTATACACTGGTTAAGAGATCATGATACTGAACTTTGCCAAGGCTGAAGTTCAAGCTTATTGCTCCTTTGTTTCCATGCTATTGCTGCTTCTAGATTTAAATGCATGTTTTTCCATTTATTGGCATTTGAAAGAAAGGAAAGGCTTTCACTAAGCTATTGAAAAATTACTGCTTGAGAAAAAAAATATCACCCTTGCCTAACCTCACATGATCTATTCTTTTATTGAAAGTTCTAAGGCTTGCTCTGCTTTAGTATCTACAAATAAATAAGATTAGAGGGCACATTCAACAAGCCATAGCAGAAAAATGTATCTCAACACAAAATTCAATATAAAAGGGAACTTTTAAAATATAAAATTATCTACAGTAAACAACCACAGTACAGTGACCCAGACAGTCCTTCCATAAATCTTAGAATATTTGCACACTTGGATCAGATACCAAATTCTGACCTTCAGTCATCCAATTGTAGAACACAGAATAATTCCTCAGATTTTAAAGGGATGAAGCTATGGGGCAAAAATATCTATCAATATTTTCACTCATAGACTTAATTTTCAAATGATCTTCATCATAAAGTTCATTTTTACTAAAGCATGTTATTTGAGTCTCTACCACAGCAAAATTTATAACATAATACTAGTTTCTATTCCAAGGGATTACATATATGTTCTTAGTATACTTGATAAATCATAAAGATACACATGAAATATCTTTTGCATACTTTTATTTCATGTTTCTTTGTATACTATGTTTTGCAGCATCTAATAATCTCTGACTTTGATATCTAATATATTCTAATATTCTTTAATATTTTCAATATTATCTGCAATGATGTTGATATTACAAATATGTGTTAAGGTCTTTTGTGCTTAAATAAGAGTTGCAGTTGTGACAAGATAAATAAGGTACAATCCCTGTCTTCAAAACATTTATGCATGTACTGTCTCTTTATGTGTGTGTACGTATGAATGCATAATATATATGTGTGTGTTTGTGCATATGTGTGTGTGTATATAATTTACCTTCACTAGCAATAAATAGATATATGTTAAGTAGCAAGTTGGTACCTAATTTATACCTGTGTTTTGTTCTGTTGTTGAGTGGCAAGAATCAATTCAGGTATATAGTGAAATCTTTCTTCTCTTGCTTTGAAAGTCACCTTTTTAAAAGCCAAAAAGGATTTTCTTTTTTGATAATATCGTTAGAGAGCCTCTTCGTTTTATGATTTGTTTTTTTTTTTCCCAAGATTTTGAAATGGCTTTTATTCTAAACCTCATTCTGAGCAGCTCACTTTTACTTGATGAGGTTCCTTCTTTTCTCACTGTCCTCACCGAGGGGAGCTCTTGCCAACAGGAATCAATGAAAGTTTTCAGAGGAACTTGAGAAAAGTTTTAACATGCCAACTTACTCAGTGTCCCTGATTAGCACACATCCTGCCTCAAGAAGCTAACTCATCCTTTTTCTTTATGTCCATTTTTCCTTAAGCAATTGGCATCAGGGATTCCGATCAGATTATCCTTCAGATGTGAACAGATATTTGACCTTAAGACCAGAAGTCAGTGGCCTAAGAAGCAGTAAAAAACCAATCAGATGAGCTCTGATTCTGACATTCTTTATTCTCCCCTCTCATTTCAATACATGCCTTCTTACAACTATGCTTCTTTACTTGGTTTCCCAATTGCAGGCCTCCCTTACATCCCTCTCTGATTTACTCAATCTACTTTTTTATTAATTCTTCCACAGTGTCAATTAAAACTTTTTAAAATTGTAAAAAAATTGTAGTCTCCTCCCTAACTGCAAGTGAACATTTTAATTACAACCAGCAATGTTCTGCTCTGGGAAAACCACTTGCTCTTTGTATTCACCACTCTTATTCCACCTTTTTCTAATCACACCTGGCATCTTTCTCATCACTGCCTTCTTTCCTCCACCTCTTGTTTCTGGGGACACAGATCTGGTGTCACGGGCAAGCAGGTGTATTTAAAGGCTCTCTCTTTTGGTGCTGTTTTATTTTTATTTTTTATTTTTTTAATTCTCTCCCTTGTTTTTTATTTCCCCTTTCCCCTCACAAACTCTTATATGTAATTTTGTGTAACAATGAGGGTCTCCTTCCATTTCCATACAGTTTCCCTCTCTCTCCCTTTCTCCCACCCCACTCATCTCTGTTTAATGTTAGTCTTTTCCTCATGCTCTTCTTCCCTGTTCTGATCTTAGTTGCTCTCTTTATATTAAAGAAGACATTTGGCATTTGTTTTTTAAGGATTGGCTAGCTTCACTTAGCATTATCTGCTCTAATGCCATCCATTTCCCTGCAAAATCCATGATTTTGTCATTTTTTAGTGCTGCGTAATACTCCATTGTGTATAAATGCCACAGTTTTTTAATCCATTCATCTATTGAAGGGCATCTAGGTTGATTCCAAAGTCTAGTTATTGTGAATTGTGCTGCTATGATCATTGATGTGGCAGTATTCCTACAGTATGCTCTTTTAAGGTCCTCAGGGAATAGACCGAGAAGGGCGATAGCTGGGTCAAATGGTGGTTCCATTCCCAGCTTTCCTAGGAATCTCCATACTGCTTTCCATATTGGCCGTACCAATTTGCAGTCCCACCAGCAATGTACAAGTGTACCTTTTTCCCCACATCCTCGCCAGCACTTATTGTTACTTGACTTCATAATGGCTGCCAATCTTACTGGAGTGAGATGGTATCTTAGGGTGGTTTTGATTTGCATTTCTCTGACTGCTAGAGATGGTGAGCATTTTTTCATATACTTATTGATTGATTGTATGTCCTCCTCTGAGAATTGTCTGTTTAGGTCCTTGGCCCATTTGTTGATAGGGTTGTTTGTTATCTTATTGTTTAATTTTTTGAGTTCTTTGTATATTCTGGATATTAGGGCTCTATCTGAAGTGTGAGGAGTAAAAATTTGTTCCCAGGATGTAGGTTCCATGTTTACCTCTCTTATTGTTTCTCTTGCTGAGAAAAAACTTTTTAGTTTAAGTAAGTCCCATTTGTTTATTCTTGTATATAACTCTTGGGCTATGGGCGTCCTATTAAGGAATTTGGAGCCCGACCCCACGATATATAGATCGGAGCCAACTTTTTCTTAAAATATCACTATTTGCGGACGATATGATCCTATACCTAGAAGACCCAAAAGGGTCTACAAAGAAACTACTAGAACTAATAAATGAATTCAGCAAAGTGGCAGGATATAAAATCAACACACATAAATCAAAGGCTTTCCTGTATATCAGCAACAAAACTTCTGAAATGGAAATGAGGAAAACCACCCCATTCACAATATCTTCAAAAAAAAAATAAAATACTTGGGAATCAACCTAACAGAAGAAGAGGTGAACAGAAGAGGTGAAAGATTTATACAATGAAAACTACAGAACCCTAAAGAGAGAGATAGAAGAAGATCTTAGAAGATGGAAAAATGTACCGTGTTCATGGATAGGCAGAACCAACATCATCAAAATGGCAATATGACCCAAAGTTCTCTACAGGTTCAATGCAATGCCAATCAAAATCCCAATGGCATTTCTTGTAGAAAGCTATCATGAAATTCATATGGAAAAACAAAAGATCCAGAATAGCAAAAGCAATTCTAAGCAGGAAGTGTGAATCAGGCGGTATAGCGATACCAGATTTCAAACTATATTACAGAGCAATAGTAACAAAAACAGCATGGTACTGGTACCAAAACAGGCAGGTGGACCAATGGTACAGAATAGAGGACACAGAGACCAATCCACAAAATTACAACTTTTTTATATTTGATAAAGGCACTAAAAGCATGCAATGGAGAAAGGATAGCATCTTCAACAAATGGTGCTGGGAAAACTGGAAATCCATATGCAACAAGATGAAGCTGAACCCCTTTCTCTCGCCATGCACAAAAGTTAATTCAAAATGGATCAAGGAGCTAGATATCAAATCAGAGACTCTGCGCCTGATAGAAGAAAAAGTTGGTGCTGTTTTAAACATGTTCCATCTTTCTTCCCACAAATGATAAAATCTATTCACTCATTCAGAGTGTCTTTCAAATGTAAAGTGGGATGATAAAAAAAAAACAAGAAGGCAAGAAGGCAAACTTGATTTGCAGTTATCAAAGAATAGCTTGTTCCAGTAGCTTCCTGGGTCTCTGTGGCAGATCATGTTCACCATGACTGTCTTATAT
Organism: Urocitellus parryii; assembly: GCF_045843805.1. NCBI lineage: Eukaryota > Metazoa > Chordata > Mammalia > Rodentia > Sciuridae > Urocitellus > Urocitellus parryii. Next base: position 70,903,687 of record NC_135535.1, on the reverse strand, counting down.
TCTTTCTTTTCTGTCTTCCTACCTGGCCTCTATATATTTCATCCTCCCTTCCCAACCCATTGTACCCCAAGGTGAGATGACAGAATAAATCAAAATGATTACTTTGAAAGTGAGACATGAATATTTTTAAAACTCTAGGGAAAACAGTGTTGGGATTACCATTTGAGACTTTGAGGAATACAATTATCTAAAAGAGAAGATTTAAATCATTCAGCTGCATTGTATTTCAGAATAACTGAAAGTTAGGGAAGGTACACTACTGAGGTCATAGGTTTATTTTGGGAATAGGAAGGTCCTCTTTCTTGAAATGCCTGTTCTCTTGGCTTTCATAACAGCCTTTGCCTAAACTGTTTTCTTGGCCTGCTATGCTTTTCTCTATCACAACATAGAACACCCTAGATTGCAGGTATCACCTACCAGTCTTTGTTTCTAGATTATGAACTCCCTGATTACAAGGCAGATGTGATTTGTTTTCATGCCCCAATTAACATTACAAAGAGTGGTTAAAGACAGTTATCCCTGCCAGAATGAGCATCAATCAGCCAAATCTATATACACCTCTCTACATCTAAGTAAAAACAGTATACATATTTGATGTGTAAATGCAGCTTCAAGAAGAGACAGTAGGCTCAAGCACAGCACAGTTGCCCTACTTTCTGCCATATACTGAGTATTTGGCAGAGGGTCTGATTGAAATTTAGTGCTTCATCTATGTTTGTTGCCTGATTTTCAAAAGGAACCAATCTGGCATGGTACATCAAAAGGAAAAAAAAAACCATCTTGGTTGTTTTAAGAAGCTCCTGGCCTGAATGCTGAACACTTGAAGCAGAAGACTTCTTCAGATCTAACTGCACTTACACTCCTGGACTCTGTGTGTCTTCATTTAACTATTCTAGATGTGGGTGGAGAACCTAGAAAACATTGATTATTTTGGTTACTCACATCTGAAAACACATTATCATATATCAAAATCTCAGAATTGTGTTGAAACACTCAAGCTTGCCAACAAAAATGAAGTTAATACTTTTATTTCCTCTATGATTATTCCTTATAATTCTATATAATCTAAGGTAAAATGAAATTCAAAAGGTATGGTGAGAGATAGGGGTTTAATTTCATTTTGTTGCACATGGATTTCCAGTTTTCCCAGCACCATTTGTTGAAGAGGCTACCTTTTCTCCAATGCATGTTTTTTGGTGACTTTTTCTAATGTAATTAGAAAAATTGTAAATTTGTGGGTTAGTCTCTGTGTCCTCTATTCTGTACCACTGGTCTACCAGTCTGTTTTGGTGCCCATACCATGTGGTCTTTGTTACTATTACTCTGTAGTACAGCTTAAAGTCTGGTATAGTGATGCTACCTATTTAAATCTTCCTGCTAAGGATTGCTTTAGTTATTCTGGGTCTCTTATTTCTTCCAGATGAATTTCATGACTTCTTTTTCTATTTCTATGAGGAATACCATTGGGATTTTGACCAGAATTGCATTAAATTTGTATCGTGACTTTGGTAGTATGGTCATTTTGTGATAATATTAATTCTGTCTAAGATCAAGGTAGATCTTTCCATCTTCTAAGGTCTTCTTTGATTTCTTTCTTTAGGGTTCTGTAGTTTTCATCGTATAGATCTTTCGCCTCTTTTGTTGATTCCCAAGTATTTTATTTTCTTTGAGGCTATTATAAAAGGGGTAGCTTTCCTCATTTCCCTCTCAGAGAATTTGTCACTGATGTACAGAAATGTGTTTGATTTATGGATATTGATTTATCCTGTTACTTTGCTGAATTCATTTACTAGTTCTAGAAGTTTTCTGATGGAGCTTTTTGGGTCTTCTAGGTATAGAATCATATCGTCAGCAAATAGTGCTAATTAACACAACCCAAACTGGTTCACGGACCTAGGAATTAAATCAGAGATTCTGGTTTTATATGGCAGCTATTATGAAGTGTGGGTGAGGATGTGGGGAAAAAGATTTGAGTAACCAAAATAATCAATGTTTTCTATGTGCCTAATAACTTTTCTGGAAAAGTAGGCCCAAATATTCATCATGTGGAATTGGGCCCCAACTTCCTTAATAAGACTCCTATAGCACAAGAATTAAAACCAAGAATCAATAAATGAGATGGAATCAAACCAAAAAGTTTCTTCTCAGCAAAAGAAACAATCTGTGAGGTCAACAGAGAGCCTCATCATGGGAGCAAATTTTTACCCCTCACACATCAGACAGAGCATTAATCTCTAGGGTATATAAAGAACTCAAAAAGCTAAACACCAAAAAGACAAATAACCCAATCAACAAATGGGCTAAGGACCTGAACAGACACTTCTCAGAAGAGAATATATAATGAATCAACAAATATATGAAAAAATGTTCATCATCTCTAGCAATCAGAGAAATGCAAATCAAAACTACTCTAAGACACTATCTCATTCCAGTCAGAATGACAGCTATTATGAAGTGTGGGTGAGGATATGGGGAAAAAGGCACACTCATACATTGCTGGTGGGACTGCACATTGGTGTAGCCAACATGAAAAGCAGTATGAAGATTCCCTGGAAAATTTGGAATGGAACCACCATTTGATCCAGCTATCCCTCTCTTTGGTCTATACCCAAAGGACTTAAAAACAGCATACTACGGGGACACAGCCACATTAATGTTTATAGCAGCACAATTCACAATAACTAAACTGTGGAGCCAACCTAGATGCCCTTTAGTGGATGAATGTATTAAAAAAATGTGGCATATATACATAATGGAATATTACTCAGCAATAAAAGAGAATAAAATCATGGCATTTGCAGGCAAATAGATGGAGTTGGAGAAGATAATGCTAAGTGAAGTTAGCCGATCCTCCCCCGCAAAAAAATGCCAAATGTTTTCTCTGATACAAGGAGGCTGACTCATAGTGGGGTAGAAGGGGGACCATGGGAGGAATAGATGAACTCTAGATAGAGCAGAGGGGTGGGAGGGAAAGAGAAGGGGCAGAGAAATAGCAATGATGGTGGAAAGTGATGGATATCATTATCCAAAGTACAGGAATGAAGACATGAATTGGTGTAAACATACTTTATATACAAACAGAGATATGGAAAATTGTGCTCTATATGTATAATAAGAATTGTAATGCATTCTGATGTCATGTAGTTGAAATATAAAATCAATTAAAAAATTTAAAAAAAGAAATTCAAAAGGTAATTTAAAAAAGATATATTATTTGAAACTCAATTTTAATAAATAGTGTTCTCTAACATCTCTATAAATTTTCTCCTTATAAATTTAAAATTACATGATTTTTAAAAAGCAATTATACATATACCAATATATTTGAATTTATTCTGGTAATATGCAAACATATCTATCTACCTCCTTAGTTCATATAGTATGCAGAGTGAACATTTCAAAACATGAAGCTGATCATGATATCCTTCTATTCTCTACTCTTTTGAGACTTCTCTTCACATTTTGGATAAAATTCAAAGGGTTTTCCTTGGCTACAATATGCCCACCCAGGGAAATCATCCTCTATCTCTTCTCCCAGTCTGTCTGGCTGGTGTTCCTTGAAATTATAGGTATTTCCCTGTCCTTTCTTCTTGAGATGCTTAAATCCACTAGGACTCAGAGAGCATATCCACAGAGAAGCTCTGCCTCTGAAACCCCTTTCTTTCTCTCGACACTTGTTCATATCTAATATTATACTATACAAAATATTTGTTTATATTTATGGTTTTTCTTCTTCATTAGAATAAAGCTCAACAAGGGCAGTGACCTTAATTTGTTTTCTGAGATTTATATAACACCTAAGAAACTTTATTCACAGCAAAAAATATAGAGAATTTTAAAAAAAGAAATTGGACCCTATGAGGTTACATCTGTCACCATACTTCTTACTACCACACGAAGAAATGGAGGCTCAGGTAGATTAAATGAGTTAGCTAAGGTCTCAATTAAATAAAGTGGCAAAATTAGATCTTATTTGTCTTTACTTCCAGCCAACAGCTTTTGATTATAAAGAAACAAACAGAAAACAAAGGATAGCCACACTGAGTTTCAACCTTGCAAAAATGTAACTTTTTATTTTCTAGAACTCTCTCCATAAAAATTGTAATAGTTTTTAATCTTGGTTTATTTTTATTTTCCTTTCACTCACCCAGAGTGAGCCCTAGTGTTAAATTTGTAAATCCCAGAATGTGATAGCTAACAGGGCGTGACAGCTGGTATGTCCCATGCTCCTCACATTCAGTGGTCTGTAACAGGGTAAATGACACAATTACCTGCTGTAATTACTGCTACTGACAATACAGTCTCTCTGGTGATAGTTTTATGAAATTCAGAACTGCTTTTCTTGTCAATCCAATCAAAACCTCTGCCCACATATTTTGGGCAGTATATTGCTAGATAAACATTTAAAAATTAGACCACAAATCCAAGTGGACCCTTATTACTTGGCATCATCTAAGTATTTTGTATGTTTTCTGTTTAAATGTAATTTTGTGAATTGAAATGGAAATATTTTTTAACAAAATTTTGCTTTGAATCAAGATTCGGTTCTCACTAGTTATAAAGATGCATGCAATATTTCATAGAAAAAGCAGATGTACCAAAAAGAAAAAATCAGCAGGACTGAATAAATAAAGCATCTGCCAAAATCTCTTGTCTACTGTGGTCTGTTGTACACCAAACTTGTTACTTGTTTTATTTCAACTATAAAGACACTTGAGAATAAACACAGATACAAACAACTGTAATAGCTGACTGCTATGAGTTTGGCTGACAGCCAAATTTTTCAAAAGTTATAGGTAGGCTGTCAGAGCAAGAAACAAAAAGGCACAGGGACATATTTGCTTGAAGGTATAACTTGTTTTCCCATTATTTTAAAAAAGTATAATTACTAAATTCTCATTCAAAGACTGGGATTAGCAGATTAAATAGTTTAAACATGGTATTAAACTATTTAATAGCAGCCCACTTTTGAGAAAGTTGTACAATGCTTTTGCAAGTGTATTCAAGGAAAACACTTTTCCCCCTGTGGATGCCACCAATATGTTACTAGAAGTATATTAGCAACAATTTGATTTTGATTTTGCAAATAACTGGTTCCTGCTTTAATGATGCAATGCATTCCTGGAAACCACAGCAGAAGGCTGATTATCATTAAATTGAACTAATCATTTCCTTATTCAGTTCACATGTTCTAACACTGTTTGGCATCATCAGCAAAAACCAATGAATAAATGGGTGAGGAGGTCAAAAGTAAAGGACATGTGTTTCAAAATCAGTGCTGAATGTGCATAGCAATGAAATGCAAAGATGAGAAAACTGGGCTGATGTGGAATTCAACTACACTGCGACTTGTGTATAAGTTAGCTTTTCATTGCTGTGAACAAAATATCTGACAAAAACAACTTAAAGGAGGAAAGATTTACTTTGGCTCATTGTTCCAGAACTTTCAGTCCATGGTTGGCTAGCTCCATTGCTTTGGGCCTGAGATGAGACAGAATATCCTGGTGGAAGGCAATGGTGGAGGAAAGCTATTTACCTGATAACAGCCAGGAGAACTGGGAAGGAGCTGAAGATAAGAGCTAATACCCAAGGGAATTCCCCCAGGGACCCACTCCTTCAACAATGTCCTACCTCTTACCATTTCTACCACCTTCCAATAGTCCATTCAACTATTAATGGATTAATCCTCTGATGAGGTCAGAGCCCTCATAATCCAATCACTTCCCATAAAGCTCTACCTCTGAGAATTGCTGTCTTGGGGAGCAAACCTTTAATATACAGGTTTTGGGGGGACATTTCAGATACAAACCAAATAACTTGACACAAAGATCCTTATATTATAGGGATACAAAAAATTGAATCATCTTAACTTTTAATTAATTAATAATTTTTGGTAATAAAATTACAGCAAATCAGTGTAACCCAAATATCAAGATGGAAGTGTTATATGATTATCAAAGAGAGTAAAGATAGAGGTACAAATTATCACATACACCTTATAAATTTTTGTGCTGAAAGAAGAAAATTTTACATTTTAAAATATAATGTAGTGTGAGTTCATAATACAATGGGGACTGTAGCAATAGCAAATCAGAAAATCCTCTTTAGATTTCTTAGACTTGATAATTATCCTCTAGTTGTCAAAAAATATTACAGCATGCTCACCCCCACTGTGAACACTTAGCTACTTTTTGACAACAGAACCCAAGCAAAAATGTGTTCCCATAGAAGCTCCAATTTATTGAGGTTAGTAAGTCTGTTCATCTAGTCTTCAAATGTACTAGGTTCCACAGAACTTTTCCAGCCTTGAGAACTGCCATTCCCCCCCACACCAGGGGATTTTTTTGGACTTGCTCATTTCTTTACTCTGTAATGTTTGACCCCAAGTTCTTCCTGCCTCAGAACTCTATATAAGCCCTCCTCTAAACACATAACCTAAGAAAGTCCCCAGGGCTGGTCTCAACGGCTTTTCTTCACAGCATCTACTTAGTACTTGATAGTATTCCAATCTTCTTCCTGCCTGCTCCCTCTTCACATATGTTAAAGTCCCTGAGAGCATGAAGGGTGTAGCCAGCACTGTACCCAGGCTAGGCAGGCCCTTGGTAAGTATGAATTAGACAAATGCATTCTTCAGTCTAAAGGGCTTTTCACAATCTGTATGCATTTTTCTACACTTCATAACTCTAAATTTGAAATTCTGAGGGTCTGAAGATTAGGGAATATATAGCTGAGGGGTAGGAATAATAGCTTCTCTGTTCAGTGTAGAATAACTGTATAATATTAGGCTTTTATTTAAAGGCAATTACATTTCAAGAGACATGATATTATATAAAGTGTATCTAAATTTGGGTACAAAGAAACCCAATAATATAATTTCATTCTACTGTATTAATTTTAACTGAGTGAGAACTATTTCAATATAAATGGACTAAGTAGTCACTTTAAAACTGAAGCATGAAAGGGTATAATTTCAGTTTCAGCATTATAACAGAGTCCACGAGAAAGGAAGAATATTAGGTTAGGGGAATCTAATTTTTTTTCAAAACAATCATGCAGAAATCATATCTGGAGAATTAAAAAAAATTAAAGCTTTTTGAGAATGTTTTCCCTACTGATAAGATTATCTTGGGTAAGGAGCAAGACACAGAGTTGTATGGTCTCTACAGTAATAAATCAGTACCAAGGGCATCACAAAAATGTTAGCAGCAGGCTAGTTAGAAATGTCTAGGCTGCACATGGATCATTCTCTAAAATAGGCCATATATTATACCACAAAGCAACTCTTAATAAATACAAAAAAGTAGAGATACTACCCTGAATTCTATCAGACCACAATGGAAGGAAATTATAAATCAATGATAAAATAAAAACATAAAAGCTACTCCAATACCTAGAGACTAAATAATATGCTACTGAACAAACAATGGGTTGCAAAAGATATCAAGGAAAAGATTAAAAAATTCTAAAAATAAATGAGAACACTGATACAACGTATCAAAATCTCTGGGACACTATGAAGGCAGTACTAAGAGGAAAGTTCATTCCATGGAATTCATTCTTTCAAAGAAGAAAGTCAACAAATAAATGAACCAACATTAAACCTCAAAGCCCTAGAAAAGGAAGAACAAATCAACACCAAAAGCAGTAGAATTCAGGAAATAATTAAAATCAGAGTTGAAATCAATGAAATTGAAACAAAAGAAACAATTAAAAAATTGACAAAATAAAAAGTTGGTTCTTTGAAAAAATAAATAGAATTGACAAACCATTAGCTATGCTAATGAAGAGAATGAGAGAGAAAACTCAAATTACTCACATACATGCTGAAAAGGAAAATATCACACAGACACTACAGAAATACAAAAGATAATTAGAAATTATTTTGAAAACTTGTATTCCAATAAAATAGAAATACCAAAGGCATCAACAAATTTCTAGAGTCATATGATTTGACCAAATTGAATCAGGATGCTATACACAATTTAATCAGATCAATTTCAAGCTATGAAATAGAAGGCGCCATCAGAAGGCTACCAACCAAGAAAATCCCAGGACTGGATGGATACACAGTTGAGCTCTATAAGACCTTTAACAAAGAACGAATACCAATACTCTTCAAATTATTTCGTGAAATAGAAAAAGAGGGAGCACTTCCAAACTCATTCTATGAGGCCAGTATCACCCTAATTCTAAAACCAGGCAAAGACACATTAAAGAAAGTAAACTTCAGACCAATATCTCTAATGAAGAGAGATTTAAAAATTCTCAATAAAATTCTGGCAAATCAAATACAAAAACATATCAAAAAGATGGTGCACCACGATCAAGTGGGGTTCATCCCAGGGATGCATGATTGATTTAACATACAGAAATCAATAAATGTAATTCATCACATCAACAGGCTTAAAGATAAATATCCTATGATCATCTGAATAGACACACAAAAAAGTATTCGACAATATACAGCACCCCTTCATGTTCAAAACACTAGAAAAACTAGGGACAACAGGAACATATGTCAACATCATAAAAATTATCTATGCTAAGCCCCAGACCAACATCAATCTTAATGGAGAAAAATTAAAAACATTCCCTCTAAAAATTGGAAAAATATAGAGATTCCCTCTTTCACCACTTCTATTTAACATAATTCTTGAAATTCTAGCCAGGGTAATTAGACATATGAAAGAAATTAAAGGAATACAGATCAGAAAAGAAGAACTCAAATTATCACTATTTGCTGACAATATGATTCTATACCTAGAAGACCCCCAAAATTCCACCAGAAATCATCTAGAACTAATAAATGAATTTAACAAAGTAGCAGGATATAAAATCAACACCCATAAACCAAAGCTTTTCTGTACATCAGTGACAAATCCTCTGACAGGGAAACTAGGAAAGCTACCCCATTTACAATAGCTTCAAAAAAATAAAATACTTGGGTAGCAACTTAACAAAAGGAGAAGAAATTAAAGAAGACTTTAGAAGATGGACAGACCTACCTTGTTCTTGGATAAGCAGAATTAATATTATCAAATTGACCATACTACCAAAAGCACTATATAGATTCAATGCAATCTCAATCAAAATCCCAATGACATTCCTCATAGACATAGAAAAAGCAATCATGAAATTCATCTGGAACAATAAGAGACCCAGAATAGCTAAAGCAATCCTTAGCAGGAAGAGTGAAGCAGGTGGCATCACTATACCAGACCTTAAACTCTACTATAGAGCAATAGTAACCAAAACATCATGGTATTGGCACCAAAACAGATCTGTAGATCAATGAATGGTTCAAAATAGAGGACACAGAGATAAATTCACATTTTTACAGTTATCTCATATTAGACAAAGGTGCCAAAAACTTATATGGGAGAAAAGATAGCCTCTTCAACAAATGGTGCTGGGAAAACTGGAAATCCACATGTAACAAAATGAAATTAAAGATCTCTCTTTCTCACCATGCACAAAACTCAACTCAAAGTGGATCAATGACCTAGGAATTAAACCAAAGAACCTTGCACCTAATGGAAGAAAAAGTAGGCTCAAATTGCCCATCATTTCAGATTAGGCCCTGACTTTCTTAATAAGACTCCTATAGCACAAGAATTAAAACCAAGAATCAATAAATGGGATGGATTCAAACTAAAAAGCTTCAGCAAAAGAAACAATCTGTGAGGTGAATAGAGAACCTACAGAATGAGAGCAAATGTATCATAAACACATCAGACAGAGCATTGATCTCTAAGATATATAAAGCACTCAAAACCCCCCCCCAAAAAAACCAAACAAATAACCTGATCAATAAATGGGCCAAGGAACTGAATAGACACCTCTCAGAAGAAGATTTACAATCAATCAAGAAATATATGAAAAATTGTTCAACATCTCTTGCAATTAGAGAAATGTAAATCAAAACTACTCTAAGATTTCATCTCACTCCATCAAGAATGGCAGCCATGAAGTATACAAACAATAAATGTTGGCCAGGATGTGGCGAAAAAGGCACATTCATACATTGCTGGTGGGACTGCAAATTGCTTCAGCCAATATGGAAAGCAGTATGGAGAATCTTTGGAAAACTGGAAATGGAATCAACATTTGAACCAGCTATTCCACTCCTGGGTGTATACACAAAAGACTTAAATATAGCACACTACAGGGACACAGCAACATCAATGTTTATAGCAGCACAATTCACAGTAGCTAAATTGTGGAACCAATCCAGATGCCCTTCAGTAGAAGAAAGGATACAGAAACTGTGGTATATATACACAATGGAACATTACTCAGCAATAAAAGAGAATGAAATCATGGCATTTGCAGGTAAATGGATGGAGTTGGAGAATATAATGCTAAGTGAAGTAAGCCAATCCCATAAAAACAAAGGCCTTATGTTTACTTTGATAAAGGGATGCTGACTCATAATAGCAATGGGGGAGTGGAGCATGGGTGGAATGGAGGAACTTTAGATAGGGCAAAGGGGAGAGAGAGAAAGGGAGAAGGCATGGGGGTAGGAAAAAGGGTGGAATGACATCATTATCCTAACTAGGTCATTTATGAAGACCTGAATAGTGCGAAAATACTTTCTGTACAACCAGTGACTTGAAAAATTGTACTCTCTATGTGTAATATGAACTGAATTGCAATTTGCCATCAAATATAACAAGTTAGAATAAATAAATAACTTAAAAAAATGTCTAGGCTGTCCATCTTCATAGGTTAACTCCATATTTAGGAGATGGTTTTAGCCCATATAATGAAAGAATGTTTTGATAACTTTCTCTGGTATAACTGGGTTAAAACATTTTTCCCAAATCATTCATTTTAGTGAATAATATGGTAATTGACCCCAAATGAAGAATGAAAATATTTATTATCAAATCACTTTGCACAGAAATCACCACCAATTCCAGAAGCTGGTTTGCACTGTGACATATATTTGCAGACACTGTCATAATTTCCAGCTATACCACCATTACTTTCTGATCTAGAACTGTACTTGGAAGGTTTTAGAATATCATTTTTCTTTAGAAATTTTTTTCTGATTTGCCTTTGTTCTTCTGAAAAGAATCCTACAAACAGCTCTAATTCTACTAAGAAAGGGTATCTTTCAAAGGAACAGACCTGTTGATTACATATGGATAATAAGTAGTAAAGCATACTTTGTCCTAAGTTACTAATAGCACCATTAATCATGTTGAGGTGTTTCATTATTGAAACAGAAGTAATACCTATATGCATATTTTGCATATTTAACATTCTACACTTTGGAGATATATAATTTGTACTTGTATAATTAGGTAGAGTTAATATGAACAGGAGAATGCCTCATCATTGAGCTGACATTTATATTCAAGCTAATTTTTAGCTACTATTTTTTGAGCACTTACAATATGACAAGTATTACAACATATAATTTACTCTGTTCTTTAATCTGATATTCACAGAAACCTTGTGAAATAGGGATTATTATTCCCATTTTATAGGTGAGAGAAATGAGACAAAAAGAAATTAATAAACCTCTTCAGAGAATTTTAAGTAGAGGAGATAGGCAGGATTCAATGTCAGATCTTCTGAATTCAAAATCTGAACTCTTAAATGCTAAAGTTTTAAAAGATCTAATTGATCTAATTGATAATCTTAAAGAGCAATTCAAATATAAAATCTTGTATTGTATGAAAAGTAAATGTTTTCCATAAAACATTCTATAGATCAACTCCAGGTACATGACTAACACCAGAAGTTACCAGAAGGCAATATTCCACATGCAAGATTTCAGTTGGTCCTTCTCATGGGTCTTGCTCTGGGAATCATCCTTTAATAAATCAAGGGCCATATATCCTCTTTAAATAAGGGGCCCACTCTAAGAGGAAAATCGATTAACACACATCAATATCAATTATAATGACTCATTAGCAACAATAAATTGGGAAAGCATGAAATAACATTAACAACTAAAAATATAGAGATATGGTAATTTTTTAAACATTATTTTTAGTTCTGTTAACTGGAACAAAAATTAGACTTATTTTCCAGTGCTCCTGGAGGCAAAATAAGGCCTACTCAGTGAATGAAGAACACAGTATTTAATCCATGACATCTTCCTTGCTTAATATCCCCTTTCTTCATCCATTTCCCCCAAAGTCTATCTTTCCAGAACAACTCATTCACATTTCATTACTTTCAATTGCTTTTCTCATCCTTAGAACACTAACGCCTATTATATTGGCCTCTTTTGATTGTTTTTATTTACTATCAAAATTCTCAAACAGACTAAATTCTTTGAAAATAGGGTCCAGAGACACACAAAAGAAAGAATTTAAGTAGGTATTTAGGAGGTCATTGATGATTTACATGAGTAAATTTAGAAAATAGAAAGATATCAGTTTAAAAGAGGAAAATACCTGGTAGAGAGGTTGTGGAGAAGCATGGCATATCTATCCAAGCTCTTCATGTTTTTGTGGTAATTAGGATGGTAGCTACAATGAGGTCCTTTCTATTCTACAAAAGGTCCAATCCACAGAAACTCTTAACCCTAGTATGACTAAGAGAAGTATGATACAGAACAAAATCATAGAAAGTAATATGCACAAATCATAAATACTCTACTTTAAAATATATAAATGAATATTTACTTATCGGTCACTAATGGAGGGCCAAGTTTTTTTGCTCTGAATTAACAGGCATGCTTTTATAAATCACTCATACACATTCTATAGAAATTCTGACTTTAATTCATTTCAAGGGAAAAAGAAATCAAAGACACTTGCAGAATAATCTGAATGAAGAATAGTATTTTCCCCAATATTTGGCTGTTTTCTTATCCACATCTAATTTGATAACACATTCTTTAGTGACTTGACTGAATCAAGTTTTTCATATGGAGTACAATCAACTAATTTTTATTTATTTAGTTACTGGGAATTAAGCTCAGAGGGGCTTAACCACTGACCCACACCCCCAGCACTTTTTATATTTTATTTTGAGACAGGATCTTGCTAAGTTGCTTCGGATCTTGTTAAGTTGCTTAGGGCCTTGCTAAATTGTTGAGGCTGGCTTCGAACTCATGATCCTCTGCCTCAGCCTCCTGAGCCAAGGATTATAGGTGTGCACCACTGTGCCCAACTCCAATTCATATTTTCCTTTAATAAAATAACACTTTTTGGACAATATCATTTATCTGTTGAGTAGGTCAAGCTGTAGTTGAATAAAGAGCTTCTCCAATATGGGGAAATTTGCTACCTTTTCCTACATTCATCTACTTCTATAAAATTGTCTGCCCTATGGGAGAATATATTCCAACATTAATAAAAGGTTGCCAGCTAAAAAGTTCTATCTTAAAATAAACTTTTAATTGACCATATTTCTTATACATAACTGACATTGATCCAATTCCTTCTATTATATCAAACAGTGAACTACTTTAAGTTAAAAAACTGTAGAGAAGTCCCTGAAGTTTGGTTTTTTCAAAATGACAGATATATATTTATATATGTATGTATGTATGTATGTATGTATATATATATATATATATATATATATATATAATAAAATGCATAAATTATCTTAATTTCTCCACAAATTAGAGTTCTAGAGGCAGTCAATCTTTTGCAATGGTCTTAATCCTGCCTTATTTTAAGAATTAACAGTTTCATGCATACGAAAAGTTGAGCAACAAACCTACTTTATTCAAAATAATAGGTGATGTTAAAAACAAAATGAATATGAAATACACTGGAAAACATAATAATAAGAAATAAAAGGCAAAGACTTTATTATTAGATGGAAGAAATATTTACATCCTTGCATTCAATTTTTGAACTTTCTTTTCACTCACCAACTACTTGTTAACTATTTATACCAGACATTATGACAGACTTTAGTTATAAAGAAATGAAAACACAAGCATGTTTTCTGCACATTCATAGCTCCCCAATAATAAGAAAAACAGAAATTAAACAAGTGGGTATATGACACAATAAGTGTATGAAAGAAAAAGTTGTGGATTTTTTGAGAGAATAGTAGAGATACCAATATTAAATTGGGTGGTCCTAGATAATCTTATGATCTAAAAGATGATTGCAAATAGTCCAGCTAAAATTATAGAAAGAATTGTTGAAACAAGGGCATCAGGGCATATAAAAATCTGAATGCAAGAAAGACCCTCATGTGTCCAAGAAGTGAAGAAAGTGTCTCAAGTGATACTATGCAGGGGAACCAAATGCACAAACCGTAGTTTGGACAAAACTAGATATCAAAAAAGCCTTAACATTTCAGAAAAAGGTATACATATAATCAAAATGCATTTCCAAGAGAAAAATTTATGTACAGACTTCAAACAGATCCTCATGAAACTCATCATTATGCTACTAGTCTTGTCTAGCTAATTTTTAAAATTACTAGGACAGTGTTTTTCTGTACCCACTGCTCTAACCTCTTGTACTGCAGTCTTTATGTTATAATATGGACTAGCAATTTCAAAGACTTATCCCTAAAACCTTTGGAAGGTTCCCTCATCTTTTTTACTCACTCCATTCCTTTTCTTCTTTCCTGTATTTCTCTCATTCTCACTCTAGAGACTTTTCTTGCTCCACAATTACATGGAAACATCTTTTCCCATGTATACCCTCAATTTACAAACTCATTTAACAATTTAACAATTGTTTAATTTCATTTAACAATTTCTAAAATCACCTCTCCATCACATAGTCTTCCTTAACCAATGAAACATATAGGTGAATTTTAGACTTATTTTATCTTATCTACCAGATGCACAAACTCCTCTGACATTTTTACATGCACAATAATCACCCACTTGACTAACAAATGTCATCATATCATAGGTACCACTGAAGGCTAAATTATCTTTTCAGGATTTAAAGACTAACACAGGTTTTATTAAGTTTTTAATTTATTAGCATTTCTTTGCTGATTAGCACTGAAGCACTATTTGCCTGATGTCACAACATATAATTTGAAGTGGGAAGAACTGATCAGGGAAAATGCACAGGTAAAATCTATCACACAAACCTTAAGGGGAAAAATTTAAATCTCTTAAGAAGATCACAGAACAAAATAGAAAAGAGTTGGCAGAGCTATAGGATGTTTTGCAGATACCCCCTATAATGCTCTGCAAAAGATGACTAGCTGTCCTTTGAGTAAACTGACCTCCAGATTCACCCAAGGATGCTGGTCGAATGTTTTTTATGGCACATACATGTTGTCATGACTCACCCACACTACCTCTATTGCTCTACTAATCAGAATCATTGCCTTGAAGGGTTAATAAGGGTTCTCAACATATTTCAAACTATCATCAACATCATGATCATCACAACTTAAACTTATAACACACTATGCACCAAGAATTATGTAAAACACTTTTCATTGAGTCCCTTATTTAGTCTTTACAGCAATCCCACGAGGTAGATGACAGTACCTCAGCTGTACTAATGATGATGAAACTAAAACTTTGGGATACACATTTTGCCCTTTGTCACTCAGCAATTAAATAATAGAGCTGGGATTTAAAATCTGATGTGTTTGTCTCCACAAATAATTAAGTATTTTGTCTCCTTGAATCTCCAAAATCTTTGGATTAAGTACTTAATTTTTCTCTAGCTTTGATAAACACCTATGTTAACGACTCAAAAATTGTAAAATCAGTGTATGGGTGATCACTTTCCATATTCCATATTGTTTAGAAATCTTATGCTGACATTGCACTGCTTCAGTTACTATTCTGGGAATATTGTTGCATAGCAACAAGCATTATTAGGCAGAATGATTACCCAGATCATATTTAGTTTTTTTATAATATAGATAACATAATACTCATATAGAAAAAGTTGAGGAACAAGGTGGGCAAATTTATTACAAATTACTATAATGCAGGAACTGCACAATAACAGGTAACAATTAGATGGATACTTTCCTGTTCAGGAACATTGACATTTCTGAATAGTTCTTATAGTAATCATATGTATTTCTAATTAAACATGGTTGGGGATGACAATATGGAACTGAGGATGTTAAACGTTAGAGGTAAATCAGTTAAGAACAGTAGGATGGACAGACCTATGTTTTCTTTATGAAGAGGAAAAAACTATTTCACAGATACCAAATCCTATTCAGAATTCTCACAGCTACATTTTCTTGGAACCAGACATAACAGAGAAGAAACATATGGCTAGCTCCATACAAAGCCATTATTATTAGTTTTTTTAAAAAATAGCACATATCAAAAAAATAGTGACTTTAATACTATCACCCTTTTTATTTTATTCTATTTTTTTTGAGAGAGAGAGAGAGTTTTTAATATTTTTTTTTTTTTAGTTTTTAGTGGACACAACATGGTTATTTTATTTTTATGTGGTGCTGAGGATTAAACCCAGCGCCCCATGCATGCTAGGCGAGTGTGCTACCGCTTGAGCCACATTCCCAGCCCTATGTTATTGTATTTTTAAATCCCTTTATTTTATTTCTTTATTTTTATGTGTTGCTGAGGACCAAACCCAGTGTCTCACGCCTATTAGGCAAGGGGTCTACCACTGAGCTACAACTGCAGTCCCTAATATTATCATATTATATGAAAAAATAAATCAGTGGCATCCTGTTAAGGGGAAATATGTAAATACATAATAATATTCAGAAGCATGAATGAACCAGAAATGATGCAAAGATGATCTTGGTGCTTTGTCTGTTAAATCATATTTATTTTCCCTTAGCTTATTTACCAAAATGTGGTATTTTTAGCATTAAGTAATAAAATTAACCATTCAATTCAATCACATTGGATTCATGACAAAAAATAGATTTAGAGAAACAATATGATGATTCACTCTTTGCAAGGCATCCAGGACTGTGCCGTGTCTGACATAAAGTCAGTCTTCCCTGAGAATGGCAGAGACAACCTAAACCAGGCTGTTTAAAATGTCCCTCTTAGTGCTGGTTGTTACTTTTAAAAGGTACTAAAGAAAAATTAATTAAAATGAAGAAAAGAAAATTAAGAGTAAGATGTCGGAGTTTAAAGACAAGATCTGGCATCTGAAAATCTAGTCATGACCATGATATTTAAAAATTGTGAGGTTTTTGAACTAGTTTCTTAATTTCTGGAGTTACAATTTGCTCTGATATGCAACCAATATAACATTACCTTTCTTGCCTATTTCACAAATTTGTAGAAAGCTATAGAAGATTTATCAATGGGATCTATTGAAATTTCAATACACTTTATGAGTCTTCAAGGATGTATGTGTTCAGATAGAATAGTCTGTTAGTGTATTAAATAGGTAAAGGTTCTAACATGATTCTTAACCTGATAACTATCCAACCTGATAAAGACATTGGAAATACATACAATGCATTAGAAAAACATGAACAGCCAAAATAGACAAAAGGGTCAAAGAACATGAAAAAGCAATTCACAAAGGGAGATTAAAGGTCAATACACATGCTATAAAACAATGTTCATAGGTTGCACTTCAATTATGCATAATGTAGTCAAACTTATGGAAGCAAATATTAGAATGGTGGTTTCCATGGGTTGGGGGTTGAGGAAATGAGAGTTGTGGCTCACTGAGTATAAAGTCAGTTAAGAAGAAAGAATAAAGGCTGGGGTTGTAGCTCAGTGTAGAGCACTTGCCTCGCATGCATGAGGGCACTGAGTTTGATCCTCAGCACAACATAAAAATGAATATATATAGATATTGTGTCCATCTATAACTAAAAAAATTTTAAAAAAAGAAGGAAGAATAAGTTCTAGTGATCCACTGTTTAAGGCAGTGTCTCCAGGGAACAATACATGTTATTTCATGCATTTAAATACTTAAGAGATTAGGTCTCCTGCTAAATGCTCTTACCACAGTTTACAAAAAAGACATGGAAAGCACCAATAGCAATCAACTGGTCCATCTAAACCTATAAAATTGACAGATAAAAGGAAAACAGCTCCAATGCATATAAGAATTTGAGAATCAGCCATCTCATACACCTCTCATAGAACTGAAATTGGCAAAAACTTTCAGAGGACAATTTGATAACATGAATTTGAAATATTAAATTGTGTGTAGAATTGAAGCCCAGGGATTATTCCTGTAGAGATATATCCTAAGGGAAGTAAGTATCAGAGGATTGCAAAATTTCCTGCATCACATATTTTGAATAAGTAAAATTTCAGAAAGGGCTTAGCATTCCAATTATATGTGGCTGACTCAAAAATTCCAGATTATCTATTTTATAGAATGTTGCCATACTCTGTCAAGTTATGATGTGAAATTTTATCAATATAATATTAATATTAAATTGATCATTTCAATAAGAATAAAAAAGTATGATCATGTGATTTCATTTTAATTCAAAAGGGACACAAGCATTGCAAACATAGATAAAATTAAAAAAAGAGTGATTTCTAACATATCAATAGCAGGAACTCAAAAAGATTAGTTAATATGAGGATTTTAATTTCCTCCTTTGAGCTTTCCTGTATTTGTTATAGGGAATAAATCTGTATCAGAAAAAAAAATAATATACATTTAAAGAAAACATGAAGACCGGGGCTTGGTGTCACACACCTGATATCCCAGCAACTTAGAAGGCTGAGGCAGGAAGATTGCAAGTTTAAAGCCAGCCTCAGCAACTTAGCAAGGACCTAAGCAACTATGTAAGACAATGTTTCAAAATAAAAAATAAAAAGGGCTAGTGATGTTGCTCAGTGGTTAGGCACCCCTAGGTTCAATCCCTAGTACCCTCCTCACTAAACAAACAAAACCTCACCCCAAAACAACAACAACAAAACCACAGTAATACAAAAGACCAAATTTAGAGTTTCATGCAAATGTGCTGTGGTTAAATTGACTAATGTTAGACTATCTGTTTGTTTTCCCCTAAATTTTAGTAGGATCTCTATTGGTAAATATTATTCAAATTAATTCTGCTGTAATGGTTCTATTATATACACAATGGGTGGATTTTGAAGAAAAGAAAGTTTGTACTTTTTAAAACATTAAAGATGATTTAAAGCACCTTTTAAAGATCCTAAAAAGATTTAGAAACATTAATAAGAGTTTCTGTGTGTAGTAATATCAATTAATTCATCAGAGAAAACCTAATCTAAGCAGGGATAAGTTTGTTTGATAGGACAAGACAAACTAGAAAGGAATAAAACTGGAAAAATATATGAGTTGGAAAGGCCTTAAACATACATTCACTACTATTACAAAAGAAGATTCAGCTGGTAGACTGTGAACACAGAAACCAGTACAAGGAGATTAATAATCTCATTCTAATCTTCTGCTGAGACAATCTCAGAATAACACATTTGAGTCATTATGTTTAAGTAAAAGAAAAAAAAAAGATAAAATTGGCTTTTTTTTTTTTTTTTACAGAGTAATAAAGATGAGTAAGAATTTGGCAGCTCGTTGTGTGACCCACAACTGAGTTTAATTTTGTATAACATATATTAGGTAAATTCTAAGCCAAGTAAGAAATGAAGAAGAGTTGTGACAGCCACCTCCTAGTATTGCAAAGGCAGAATGGCAAGTATTGCAACAGGACATGACAAAGCAGGGAACGTTTTCATTTAATGAAGTTCCAGCTTTCTGGTGCAGAACTATATGTTAATTTTCTGAAGAAACAAATATACTAATCCTACATCAGAAAAACTGTGTACACACATACCACTACATACTCCTCAACACATTTTTTATTCTCTAAAACTCTGAAGTGATGTGCTTTCCTGCTCTCAGTTGCTGATATTTGTTGAATGAATTAACCGTTCTAAATGCCTGCTGATACTCATTCACTGAACAACCTCAGGAACCATTCTAGATATCCATATCCATAGTTATGCATAAAGCAGAAACAATAGATATCATCCTGGCTCTTGTTGAGTATATAGGAGTTGGGGCAATGAGAAAAACCAACCAAACACAACAAAAACAAAAGGAAGAGTTCCTGCTTTTGAAGGAAACATAGTAGGCCAAATGATTGAGGACCACAGTGTATGATGAAGAAGTATGTAGACAGAAAGAGCAGGAAAGGTAAACTTTAAGTAAAAACATAAAGAATGGAAAATAGCTAACTATACAAAAGGAGAAGGGACTCTCCTTTTCAAGTCAAGGACACAGAATATAGGAAATTCCTGAGAAAGAAGAGATTTGGGATTTCTTCCAGAAATACGTAGCTATGAAGACCAAATCTGAGAAGCAAAACAGTAGAATAAGGCAAGGTAAGGAGAGATATGAAGGAAACACATCACAGGTTTGTAAAGGGAAGTCACTAAATGGTAATAACAAGGGGCATAACATGGACCAATGTCTGCCTTTAAATTATGGCTCTGGTTGCTGAGTACAGAACAGAATGGAAACAGCAGTAGCAAATGTGACAAAAATATGGTGATTTAGTGCTGCATAACAAGAAGGAGACTGAGATCAGGGTTTGGATTTGAGTTGTTTATTTTGAGAACTAAAACAAAGCATACCTAGAAGCACTGAATGTGAGGAGTGGGTGAATAATAAAAGGTGACGTCAATGCCTGGCTTTAGCAAATGGATGGTGGAAAAAGGCAAAAATGAATAAGATTAGAGGGAAATGTTTTCTTATTGTGAATTCCAATTTGCTCCTTGGGTACAATAATCCTTTTTATAGTTCAATAATAGAGTTTCATGGATACCTGGCTAACCTTAAGCTATTTTACAGCTATTGTTGTAGGCATTTCAAACACCTAATACTTATAATCCTTGCAAACAGGTGTAAAGGTAGGTATAATTTCTCCCTTTTACCAAAGGAGAGCCTTAGAGCACTTTAGTAACTGAACACGCCTCCCAGCTAGCAAGTGCTATGTCTATTTACATACCCTTCACTTCCAACTCCTGGCCAATGTATGTTCAGCATTTCCTACTATTCTTTTTTGTCCTGATTTTATATTCATCCTTTATATTTTCAAAGGAAAATGACCACAGCACATTGCTTATAATTCTGTTTGTTAATAAGTTCATTTTGTCTTCTATTAATTTTAGTTGAATGATAACTTAATATACTTCTATCTCAATGAATGATAAAATCCCCAAAGGTATAGCTCTTATTTATATTTGTATCATCTCTTGCTTCAAACATATGTCTTCTAAATACCATTTTACAAATTTTTTTAAAAGCACCTAATTGTAGACACTGCTGTAAATTTTGTGTATATGTGTGTGTATATATACACACACACATACATTCTCATCTCATCCTTATGCAGAGTATAAGGTAATTATTATTATTTCCATTCCCATTTTATAGAAGAAGAATTGGAGGCACTAAGAGTTAAGCAACTTGTGGTCATAAAGCTAATAAGTTGCATAAGCAGAATTCAAAATAGGTGAAAATTGGGCCTGGGGATACAGCTCAGTTGGTAGAGTGCTTGCCTCACATGCACAAAGGCTTGGGTTCAATCCCCAGCAACACACACACACACACACACACAAAGAATAGGTGAAAATTTACAAATCTGTGATGTTACATAAACTTTTTAAGCTTCAGTTCCTTCATATGTGAATTTGGAATAATAATAGTACTGATCTGAAAGATGGTTAATAAGATTAAATGAGAAAGTACAAATAAAATTCTTACATTATATCCAAGACAAATATGAACAACTCTTAGCTCTTTTATTAGCACATTGCCTTATATTCAAACATACAAGAATGTAATTTTAAAGAATGCCTGGCTTCAAGGGTTCTGTGAAGAGGACATACCAAAGTGCAAGAGTACATGGCCACTCTAGTCACCTAGAGGAATCCAAGGCAGACAGAAACCAAGAAAAAGAGGGAAAGGCCAGAATGGGCTGCAGGGGCACTTACACAATTACATCTAGGACTGGCACTGCTATGTAACCTAATGGACATGAACTTGAGGGTGATGAGACTCAAGAGTCAAAGTTTATGACTACATTCTAGAGATAGTTTTGCTTCACCTAAAATGATAGAAGGAGAGAGTATTCAAATGTTCTTTCCTCTCTTCATTTGAATAAGGGCTCCTCCACTGACACAATCTGAGAACTTAGACAAGTTTCTCAATTACTCAGAGACTCAGCTTTTTCATTTATTCAACAGAGATATTTGCTTTATGATGATGAAAAAGACATAAGCCCAGTATTCAAATAACATAATTTAATGAGGGAAGACAGATGTGTAAACAACAATTCAAAGATTTAATTAAGAACCGAATAAATGCAGAGAAGAAATCTACTGAAAATGCCATACTGTGACTATCAAGATGACTACTACCAGCACTTGTTTCATGCCATTGGCTGCTGAATTAACTTGAATTTTCTAATGTGAAGACTTAAATACAGGTGAGAACATGTTTACTAAGCCATGAAAGATGAGAAGCATATTGGTAAGTGAGGATAAAGGTAAAGAAAGCTGTCTGGTTATCGAAAACCACATTAGCAAAGACATTCCCAAGAAGAATATAGTAAAACCTGCCATAATGGGATAATTGAGGTCTAAAAATTCAAGTCAGTAAAATAAAGAGAGCAATGCTCTTAAGGTTAATAAGAAACACTATTTTTCAGCTGGCTCTCCAGTTACTGTGTGACACATTGTGTGGTTGGAAAGCCAAGGGAGCAGTTTAGGCAATATCACTGTTCAGTTCTCTTCACTGAAATTGAAAGGGATCAGGGGAGACAACTGCATCTTTGGAATTGACCACATTATTTAGAATAGGTGGGCAGAAGCAAGATCTAGAGATTCTAGAGATAGATTTGGTTGACACATGAGAGCATTGAAAACCTTCTCCTACTAGAAGGCTTCAGGTTCTGCCTTCTCTTGAATACCTACAAATCAAAGACCCTTTGAATTTAACTGCTGAAACTTCAAAGGATCATGAGCCAGTCACTTCCTACTTCCTTCAATCCCT
Organism: Urocitellus parryii; assembly: GCF_045843805.1. NCBI lineage: Eukaryota > Metazoa > Chordata > Mammalia > Rodentia > Sciuridae > Urocitellus > Urocitellus parryii. The sequence continues at coordinate 70,880,777 of NC_135535.1, read as the reverse complement.
CAAAAGCTAAGGCAATTAGTTCACCCCAGTTTCATAAGCATTTGCATTATGATTTGTACCTTATTAAGTTCTAATATAACAGTCTTCTAAAGGAGAAGGCTGTGACTTGTAGAAGAACACAAAAGCTGTAGAAAGATGTGAAACTGGAAACCCAAACTTTTCTAAGGTGTGTGAGATTTTTTCTGTTGGCCAAGAAAAATCACTTAAATTTCTACAGAGGAAAATATCTGTACTGCATAAGAAGATCAATCTGGTGATGCAGTTGAGATCATAATGAAGAGGCAAAAATCATAGATCACGTGATAGTAGAACAATTAAAATGTCCAGCTAGAAAGCAATGAAGGTTTTAACTGAGATAGTGGCAATTAGAATAATAATAATAATGCCATCTTATAATTTTCTAATGCTTTGAAAGGTGTTCGGCATTCTTTAGGTATAATTTTATCACAGAACCTCTCACCAACATTCCCACCCTCCTTCATTTCTCTTCCATTTCCTACGCCTCCTTCCCTTTCTTTTTCCTTCCATCTCATAAATCTCAACCATCTCTCTGTTTAGGAAACATTATCCATTGTGTGAGTCTAGGTCGGAGATGAGGTGCCCCTCCCACTATGGAGGCCAAAAGAGGCAGATTAGTTTCTCTCCTTCCACTTGGCAAATACATGGCCTTACAACATAAATTAAGGCAATTACAAATTCTGCCCAGGACTTTTGAATGTCTAGTGGATGACTATGAGACAAATGAGATAGGTAAAATTCACTTTCAGTATGTGTGCCCCCAAACAGCATCCTCTAGTGGCCCCCAGTGGCAGCACTGACACACTCTGATTGCCCCATCCTGAGAAGATTGTTAGAGCTTCAAAGCCTGCAGAGATGCTTTGTTCTCTTCCAGACTGCTTCTAAAGCTTTATATGTATTCTCTGTGCTACCTACACCTTTTCAGGAAATCTCTTTAAGCTTAAGACAGCCAGAGTTTCCTTATTATTTGCAACTAAAAGCTTTGACTACATACAGACATACAAACAAATCATATTTCTCTCTGTTTGCTAATAGAAAACAGATTCACAGAGGCTGAGAGTTGCCTATAATCACAAAGGCAGTTGGAAGGCTCTGTACAGGGCTACTCCCACTTTGGTATCAGTTGCTTATGATTGAATGCATCAAATTCTGCATAGAAATGTGGAAAGAGTAGCTGCCAAAGGAGGGGTACAATCCCTAGAAGTAATATGTAGAAAGAGAAACTAAATGAAACCAAAAGCATCATTAATATTGCCAAACTAATGCCAAAAGCCCCAGGCCCAACTCCACTAGCAAAGGACTTGTAAACAGTAATATATCATCACTCACTGATTAACTTACAGTAAAATCTTGCAAACTGAATCTAGATCATGTCATTCTGTGGATGATTACTTTCAGTTTCTTGTAATAACCTGATATCTCCCTACACGCCATGACTGCTACTTCCTTTTGAAAGATATTACATTTATCATACATCTCTCAAAAAACAGAATGGGTGTTAGACTGGAGGTCTGGGAGCCTCCCCCCACCTGCAAGGTGTATGTTGAAGCTCTGCCTCCCAAGGTAATGTATATGTATATGAAGCATTTGAGAAAGTAACTGAGGTTAAATAAAGTCATAAGTGTGGAACCCTGATCTGCCCTTATGGTGTCCTTATAAAAGAGAAATCAGAGAATGTTCTCTTTCTCTCTCTCCATCTCTTCCTCTTTTTGTTTAACCATCAAAGAAAAGATATAAGAAAACACAGAAGAAGGCAGTTATCTGCAAGGCAGGAAGAGAGTCCTCATCAAAATCAAATCAGCCAAAATGCTGATCTTGGACTTCTGGCGTCCAGATAAGTATGAAAATAAATTTGTTGTTGGCATTTTGTTATAGCAGCCCAGACTAATACACTGACCATTAAAAAACAAAACATCTGTATTCAATAGTTTCACTTTCATAGAGCTTTTCCTAGTTTATCAACAAATTTTATATATTTCTCGGTCTAAATAATTTGCCTATGTTGTAAACTTGACAATGAATTAAATTTCTAGGAGTTTTAAAAACTGGCCAACCAACTCATACTATGATGTAATGGCATATATATTCTGTGTGTAACTTTTGTATTTGCAAGAAAAACTAATAAGGATGAATTCAAAATTTATTAAAGTGCCTACTGATTCTTCTGGGGTTTATTTCAACATGACTTGTTGATTTGGTAAGACATGACTTATAGAGAAGCCAGACCTCTGAAGTTTCTATATTAAAATTCCCATGGCTTAAGATGATAATATTCATAATCACTTAATACTATAAATCATACATTATAAACTAAAAATGCTCCAATTCATGTATCACATAGATAAACTAGAAGAGTAGAACTGCTATAAAAATTCAGGTATTTAGGCCTGGGGTTGTAGCTCAGTGGTGGAGCACTTGTCTAGCACTTATGAGGCACTGGATTCAAGCCTCAGCACCAAATATAAATAAATATAATAAAGGTACTGTGTCCTTCTACAACTAAAAATATTAAAAAAATAATTCAGGTATTCATTTGAAACTTATATTTCTTTCTGGACTTTCTTAGCATCAGAGGCTGGAAATGGGGACTGTGGTAAATTGAAAGAATTGAGAGGGCTGTTACTCTTTCTGCTCTGTTTAACACCTGAAGTACAGCAGTGCAGAACCAGAACTAAAAGAGAACAATCTGAAAATCGAGATAGAAATCCAGATTTTTATAATGAAATCTTTTGACTGTTAAGTGTTGAATCATGAAAATAACCCCCAAACCAAATAAATTCCCACTAGAGCCAACTATCTCCATGGACCACTAATTTGTGGCTTAGATATAGCCTTGCTGACTTGTAGCCTTCCTGAATTAAAAGATAATTCTCAAAAACCAACATTCTGAAGATCTATGACAGCAATGAGTCCCCAATAACCACATAACTGCATAAATTTTTATAGTAGGTTCAAATAATCTGTCAATATCCTGCATGTTATTAAGCTCACAATCTCATTTAAAATGGGGCACATAAGAAATGTACTAATCATAATTTAATTTTCTATGTTTTGGGTAGATTTGTACTCTATTTCTATGTGATTTGTGTTCTTCTGTTCACTAGAAGCAGACTAGAAAAATGTTTTGAAAAATTAGTACCCTAAGTTTGACAGCAAAACAAAATAAAAAAGCAACTTAGTCATTAAAGTGAAAAATTTGAGGATAAATATAAATTATGCTCCCCTCTCTTTAACAGACTGATCCTCTAACTCTCCCTAATATATCCAAATTATCCCAGAATTACTGGTTCTCCTTACTAATTAGAAAAGAAATGAGAACTGCAAATCATTTTTAAATAGGCAAGTCAGCAGTGTTATCTTATAATGATAGTATATAAGTTGTCTACTGGTGTCATAAAAATTATTCTAAATTCAGTAGATTGAAACAACATACATTTATCTTACAGTTCTAGCCAGAGGTCAGAAGTCCGGCATTGGTCTACAGGCCTATGGTATCCACAGGGCTGCTTTCCTTCCTGGAGGTTCAGGAATGATTCTGCTTCCTTGTCCTTTTTTAAAAAAATCTTTATTTTGTTTTATTATTTATTTTTATGTGGTGCTGAGGATTGAACCTGGGTCTCATATATGCGAGGCGAGCGCTCTACCCTTGAGCCACAACCCCAGCCCTTCCTTGCCTTTTTCAGCTCCTAGAGACAGTCTACATTTCTGCTTTGGGCCCTCTTGCCATCTTCAAAGCCACTAAGGCTGCCTTCCTCTGATGGCTCTCCCATAGTCATATCTCCCTCTGACAACAGTCAGAAAATGTTCTTCCCTGTGATTACGCAGGGCCCACCTGAATAACCCCAGATAATCCCTCCTTTCAAAGCCCTTAATATCAATCAGATCTGAAAACTCTCTTTTGCCATGTAATGTCACAGATTCACAGGTTCTGAATCACAAGGGATTAGGATTTGAATATTTTTGGAGGAACTATTCTGCCTACTATAAATAGCAACAATAATAACAACTATTACTTATTGAATGCTTATTATATCCCAGCTATCTTGCTAATTACTTGACATGCTTCATCTCATTTAATTCTACAAACAACATATAACATATATAGTACTCCATTCTAAAAATGAGAAATCTGAGGCTAAGGGGTTAGGTAAATTGCTTATAGTAGAAAATATTTGAGTCTTTCTTAAGAATTGTTACCCACAAGCTAAAATGTCACAACATTCTCATGGAGAAAAGAGGGGAGGAAGGAGGTTATAATTTGATTTGGATGAACTAAAGAGAGGCTCTACGGACCTTTTTAGCCATTCCCTGCCTTGGTTTTTAGCTGTCATTGTATTCTACCACATTTAATACACATGCACATGTAAATTTATTTCTTAAAATGCCTCAGGTAGTAATTTAATGATTATGACTTTGTTCTAGAAAATTTCTAAAATAAGTTCTCATTAGGCCACACAGAAAATTTGTTTTCACAGAGCTCCAAGAATAACAACAAAGAGTTCTGTCTTCTTTGAAATGAAATACCCTATCACCTTGATTCTAGGCCTCATTGATTGTTAGAAGTCTCATCAAGTTCACAAACAACTTTTCAGCAACAAAGAATAAAAGAACAAGAGACAAACCCCCCCCCCAAAACAATATAAAGCATTAACACTTCTACATGCACATCTTAATTTTATAATGTGCAGACTGTAATGTTTTAGAAACCATAAAATATGTCTTAGGATTTTCTACAAGAATTTCTGGATTTATCTCTTACAATTCTATTCACAATAAACTTGTTATTATATAACCAATACTTTTGTACCTACTCCTCCTATTTCTTAAAATGTTTTCTTTCAGTACTCTCACTGCTTCCTCTCCTGAAATATCTGTTCGTTCTTAAAAACCTTAATTTCAATGTCATTTAGTTGGTGATGTCTACTTAGGATTCAGCCAATTGGCTTACTGTCTCCTCTGGGCTCCCCACAACTCTCTGTATGTGTCTTTGCTACGATTACACCCCAGTGGACTGTAATCACTTATATTATTTCTATCTGTTAAGTAGGATAATAATTCTACCATGCACCCAAATCAAAGCTCTCTTATAAATAAAAGTGAAAGAAGTTCCTCATGACTTTTCTATAGTCACTCTCATACAGTGCTTACACAATGTATTTTTATTACTCTCCTCTTACTTTTCAAATTGGTGTGTTTATCTACACTTGGTTTTATTGGGTTAATTATCTACATATAATATTCCTATAATAGTCAATGTTTGCAGAAGTCTGCCTCTAAGATGGCCTGTATTGATCTCTACCTCCTGATATTCATGACTTTGTGTAATCCTCTACTCTTTAATGTTGATTAGGTTTGCTTCTAATCAACAGACAGCAAAGGTAATAGGATGCAAGTTCTATGGTTAGATTACAAAAGATGGTGATTTCTACCCTGCTAGCATGCTGTCTCTCTTCATCCCTTTGATGAAGCAACCTGCCATATTAGAAAGGCCCCGTGGCAAGGTGATAAAAGCAATCTACTGTCAAATGCCAGTAAACAACTACATAAGCCAACAGTCACACAGGTGAATTTGGAAATAAATCCTTCCCCAGTCCTCACCAACACCATGATTACAGCCTCATGAAGAGCCCTGAAGCTGAATACTCCAGCTATGCCATGCCCAGATGCTTACCCATGGACACTTTGAAAGCAAATAAATGTTTGTCATTTTAAGTTGCTATGCTAGGTGTATTTGTTATGCAGCAGTAGAAAACTATTATAATGGTTTGATAAACCAACTTTACTTAAGCAATAGGAAACCTCTTAAATAGCATCATAAGTTATATGGAGAAAGTATCAATCAAAGTAAAATAAGTGGCAACAGTCAGTCAGCATAAGCACTTTGCAAGCTGTCAGTGAGGCTCTGCCAGTAGAAGCACACAGGAGAGACAAGGCTCCTGACTTGGGAGAAAAACTCAGCCTCAGATTCCAAAACCATGATCTGTCATGGATGTGATATTGCAGAGGCACCTGGACTGGAGAGGAAAAGAGAGCAGCAAGACAGGCAATGTCACCAGGAGGTTACACATATCTGCAAGACTGTATCAGCAGCAGAACAGGAAGATGCACCCTATTCCATGAAGCACAGAACAGTGAGAAAGCAGAAGGTAGGTCAAACTTTCATCCAGCTGATATGTCAAAGCCAACAATCAAGAAAGGAAATGAAAGGCATCTGTTGAGCTTCGACTTCAGCAATCCTGTCCTCCACAGGTGTCTGTTGCTAAGACACCGCTATTATTATACTCCTGGCTTGTATAATCTTTTTATTCTCCTATGTGAGATTTCAGTTCTATGCTTTTCATATAAAAATCTCAAAATAAAATTCAAATAATACATCCATTTGGGACAAAGGTGAATTAGGGTTTACTGACTAACCAACTCAAGTAGGTGAGGCTTGCTAATGAGGCAGCACCCATCCTCTGCATGCAGATGAGCTTGCACAGAGTTGGGCCACTGTGACCACATAAGGCTTGGTGCTCTGAAGATCAAACCATGACCAGAGGGGCTGGAGGTTGAACCTGGACACAACAGCTGCACTGCCACGCTGCATAAAGACTCTGACAAGCCTGGAAACTGCTACATTGGAGCTGCTGTGCTTCCCCCCACTCACTGACAGATTCAGAGAGCTCAGACTCCTTTCCAAGCTTTTCATCTTTCCAAAGGCAATTCGCCTCCCTAAGCCTTTGAGCCTGTTCCTTTTTGAGCTCACTGTTAATTGTATGCATGCACATATGTGTTTCAGAAAGAAGATAAGCACATTGCCTTGGCCTTCTCACTAGCTGTGCAGACACATCTCACTTCTGTTCTCTGCAAGTTTTCTAAACGTGGCCTTAAGTTCCCTAAACATTAACTCTTCCTGGTAACTACAGAACACACTCTTTTAGAAATTCATCCTGTGTTATGTTTGTTTAGAAATAGCTTTTCATCATTAATTCTTTAAGTCCTGAGGCTTGGTACTTAATTTACTTTTGTGATCATGTTTGTATTTTCAATTACTCAGTAATACTACACAATTTCATAATATATAATGAAATATAGGAGATGGGTATCTTTTAGCTTTAAGGGATATACTTTGAATTATGAAAGCTAATGTCTAATATTCATGTTTTATAAAAAGGCTGAGCTATACCACCATTTTATTACAGTTTATACTGCTGATTCCAGGAAAAAAATATAAAATAGTTGTTCACAAAAATAAAAGTCTTTTATAATAGTCATGGCAACTAGTGGACAGATGGTAGGATTGTCTGATTGTTGATTAGGATTCCTTAGGAAAAAATATCTACATAAAAGAATCTGGGTTCATAAAAACTGCCCTACTTGAGAACTGACTAGAGGCCCTGATTCTTGAGAGGTCCTATTCTCCACTTTGACAGATTAGGATCCTTGGTAGCTCCCTGGATGAATCACAGTATCTGCAGTAGGGGCCTGGATGCATGCATCTAGCCCCAGCATTTCACAATCAAATACTCATCCTCAAGAACAATGGGCAACTCTCTGTTCCAAGAAGTAAAACAAATTCTGCTGAGGAAGGCATTTTTCTCACTTCCAGAGAAGTGCTATTCTGTCACAGCAATATCTCCCTTTCTTTTATTAAGCCCTATTCACAGGTACACAGTAAGTACAGTTGAATAAACAACAGTTGAAACCATTTCTCCAACAAAGCTATCTATTTTATGAAAATTAATGACTCAATTTAAAAGTAACCAGAGAAAGTGCCCAGCTGGAAGGATCCCAGAAAAATAAGGCATTTCTTTCAGAGGACAGCTTGTCTAATCATAACAGTACCAGTGATAATAAAGGCAGAAAACATTTATTAAACATTTCTTCTGGCTAGGAATTTTATAAGAGATAGAGTGCCCAAGGCATTTACAACTAAAATAACCTTGTTTATTTTCGACATAGTGTGAAAGCTGATATCCTATTATTTTCACTTCCTATTCTTTATCATTGTTCTCTACATCTGTGTTCCTTCTTGAGGCTCTCTGTCCTCTGTGTCCTTGCCTCCAGTATTCTCACTTCCTGTACCATTGTATATCAGTAATTATCAGGGTACAGCATAATGAACTATCTGTCTTGTTCCCTACTTGTGACTTAGATCCATCAAGAGTTATTTTTAAAAAGTTGATAATAAAGTTATTGTCCCTTCATAAAAATATTGCTAACATAAATAGAAATCATTTTTGGAAGAAAGCAGAATAAAAATAATGTTATTTCTGCCTTTCCAAAATATTATTTCTTCACATGTTTTAAGCATTTAAGTACTTTATTGCCTTTCCAAATAGTGTTTCTTTAAACTCTGTAAGCATTCTCTAGAATTCGATAGAGGACTTTAAAGAAACACACCACAACTATTTGAAGAAAGTAAATGCATGGCTTGCAACTGGCTTAAAATCTTTGCTTCAGTTTCCCAATAGCAAATCATTTCTATAACTTTCTGTATCTGAGAATAGCATCCAAGACTGTTACAGATGCTAGAATGTCCACAGTAATAAAGTGAAGGAAACTTTATATCATCATAAAATTCATCATTCTTTCTCTATACTCAGCAAATTAGACAAGTCTGACAAACAGGATACTAATGAAAACTTTTAAAAATATCAGTTGTACTGACCATATTCAAGAAAATGAAGTGACCACAATAACATCATAAAATGTAAGCACCAGGAGTATTCAATGCTATAAAATGTTACATACTTTCAAAAATAAAACTCCTTAGGGAACACTGGAGGAGGTTCTTCTTTTAACAACAACAACAACAAAAGATTAAGATTCTAGTACAATCCCTTGCTTTTGGACTTCCTATGATGTGTCACATGGACCAAAGCAAGCATCAGAAAGCACTGGGATAACAAAAGTACCAAGACTCAGCAAAAGCATACTGAGGAAGCACCTGGGAAATGTAATTTGAGGGATCCTAAGAAATCCTCTGTGCCTTTGCTAAGTCCTGAAAATTTAGCACTGAAGAACCACTCTCCCAGATTAAGCCAAGATGGGGCTTCTGATAGGAGAAAGAGAAGGGGAGAATTTATTGGGATGTTGGGCTTATGGATAAGAGACTTATTTGTGACCGAAGGACAATAAAAGAATACTGGGTACCATGAGGAATGAGAGATGATATTACTCACTATGCAGGTCCTAAAGGTAATTTGTAGGAGACCAGAGATATTAAAAAATAATGTGTACATCATACAATTTTGATTGGATAACTCTAAAGCAGGATTTCTGAACCCTGGTACTGTTGACATTTTGGGTGATATAATTCTTTGTTGTGGAGGCTCTCCTGTGCCAGATGTCCTATGCACAATGATTAATGACTCATTTGAAAAGCAATCAGAGGAAACTTCCCATTTGGAAGGGTCCCAGGGAAATACATCATTTCCTAGACAGGACAGGTAAGCTAAGATAAGTATTATAGGACGTTTGGCAGCATCCCTGAACTCTGGCTATCAGATGTCAGTACTAACACCTCCCCCACACAACAACTATTGTGATGACCCAAAATATTTCCAGGCATTGTCATAGAAATTCTGGCAAGTGAGAAGGCAAAATCATCCTATTTGACCATCACTGCCCTAAAAGTCTAATTTAGTTCCTGAACTAGGTAAAATTATTTCCTATCTCTTACTCAGACATCCTTCCTATTCTCCTGTCCTTACTCCAAAGAACTGTACAACAGTAGAGAGATGACAAGCAAGTCAACATAAGAATCAGAACTTCTTTTTTATTATAACAATCAGAACATGGAGATATATTAGGAAGATCTGAAACAAATGCCTTTGCTTCCTTTGCTCAGATGTTTATTCTTTGATAATTCCAACAGTTTTGATTCCATCTTTGTTTCCTGAGATGTTTTATTCATTGTCCATTACATAAGACCAGTTCCAAGGAGAGACACCCAATAGGACTCAAGAAGATTTAATCAATTTGATTAATGCTTATGTAAGCGAACCAAGAAAGCCATTATTAGATAAAGTAATCAAGAAACTTACCTATGCATAAAAATTAAGTTATTATTGCAAGATCCTAAAGAATGGGATTAAAATACCTTGGCTTATAAAAACCAAAACTTTCCCCCCTCGATCTTTTCCTTTATTTTTTCTCTCCTCTTTCCCTTACTTCCTTCTCTTCCTTCCCTTTTCTCTTTCTCTTCCCTCATTTCCACTTCCCCCATCCCTTTTCTTGTAGGTACACTCAGTCTTTCTTCTCAAGAACAGGAAAGGATGTTAGAAGGAGAGAATCCATGAAATGTCAATAATAATAGTACCCTTGTTAGAAGGAAATTATGTTAGTGGGTTTATAAAAGTATAAACTGCTATATCCTTTGTGAAAATGGTATAACTGAGTTAATGCTGTAAATTTGTAATGATCAGAGTCCCAGAAAATGATGCTGTATATTTCTTCCACTAACTTCTAATTTAGGATTATTTTTGAGATCTGCAGGGGAAAAATTCCTCTTGGAGTTACAATAATCTATAAGACAGTCAGCTTAATTACTGAACATTATAATTGAATAATGTATTTCTACATATAAAATATAAGTCTCTTCCATTCACTTACCTTTATGATTGCCAATTACAAATGTTGAGAACTGTAAAAGCTTAGACTAAGGAGGCTTATCTGCAGGCCTACTTCACCTCTCACTAATTGTAGAAATATGAGTAATGCAACAAATCTCTCTGAGGCTCAGTTTCCTTATGAAAGTTAGGGATTAGACTAGATTATCTCTAAGAATTCTTCTATCCCCCCAAATCTTATGATCATTGAGAAAATCTAATCTAAATGATGTGAAATAGAGAAAAAGGTGC